>NC_085009.1:1911652-1916652 GCF_963854185.1 Sardina pilchardus
GGTCGCCGGGCCCTGTGGGCTTAGGAGGGGCTTGCATTCCTCAGCGACTGAATCATTTCTGCTTGTGTAGATGCAAAACCCAGCATAGCTGACATTGTTAGGCTGCTCAGAATTGTTTTGTAGATTCGGTTGAATTGTCAGAACAGAAACGGCTGTAGGTGCGTGGACTTCACAGAGGCTTTACTCTCAGGTGTTACTTTCAGTCTAGTTTATTTGATCACGGTACTGTGGAAAATACACACTGTGAAGGGAAGATTAGAGGAAGAATGTCATTAGTGCAAGCGGATGTAGAAAGCAAAGTTATTTCCTTCCACTGTAATGTGCAGTCATTACTTTGCACTCACTGAAGTGTGTGGGAGAATTAGCCTGAACAAAAGAGAGTGTGTGTGTGTGTGTGTGTGTGTGTGTGCAGGGCCGGTGGAGGCCTACAGGGCCTCAGTTGTGTGATTGTGTGATGAGGCCCACCATGGCTGTTTGAGCAGTGTTTCTGAGCCATGTTGTTCATAAGCTTTCCCGTTGGTCTTGGGTAACAATCGCCAGTGAGCCAACTTTTGACGAGTATCCAATCAGAACTCTAGGAAGTGGTCATGTGATTACAAGGCAACGCTGCTCAGACTGTTGCCCCATGTGTGATTGGCGAAAGATTCATGTAGGAGGAGCCACTTGGGCCGCCATGACGACACCGCAGGCTATGAGAGTTCTAGCGAAGTGACAGCGGGTATTATTTTTCACCCACAGATTGCTGCTGTGCGTGTTGTCGCACATTTACCGAGCACGCATGGTAGACATGTGTTTGGCTTTCAACTCAGAGCTGCGTTGGTAAACACCTTGGAATGCACCCTGAGGTTGACTTGTGTGTTGTTATTCGTCAGAATTAGAATTGCGACATGAGAATGTTTGGTGACCTGACAAATGAAACAGAGAATAGGAAGAAGTAGATCAGTTATTGGGTGTAAATACCACTGTGGTATGTAAATAAACTCTCACATGTAGTATGCGGTTGATAGACATCTGAACTGGGTTTTGCATAGTCACAGGCAGCATAACACCACAATCATTTCTATAAATCGCTGCACTAACCTGCCAATTGAATCGCATCCCTTCCTTATAACCAATCAAGTTGAATGCTCTGGGCCAAGGCTTTTTGGCAACACTAATTTACTGGAGGATATGATTCTCTTTTCTGCATGTGAATTAACCCATAATCATAATGATTCTCTCATGCGTTGAGCTCTGTTTGAACCACTTGACAAACACTGGTGTCCAGCATGATTTCTGACTCAACAACTGTGTGTGTGCGTGTGAGAGAGAGAGAGAGAGAGAGAGAGCGAGAGAGAGAGAGAGAAGAAGAGTGAGGGTGTGTGTGGGGGTGTGTGTGGGTGTGAGAGAGTTTCCAAATGAGCTTGTAATGTTCATTTCTCAGTTAGCCCTTAGCTGCGTGTTTACTGAGGTAAAGTGAGGGGGGGGGTATCAGCTGGTTTCACTTCCCACATCAGCGGAATGTGTGTCACCACAAGCATCGTCACCGGTCACATGACCAGCTCCTCTTCCTGTGCGTCCTCGTTCTAGTGGGAAGAGTTGAGAGGAGGGCAGAGGGGCAGGGAAACAGCCTCAGGAAGCTACTTCCTCACCAGTAGACAGATGACTTACGCGCACGCACACACACACACACACACACACACACACACAGACATACTCACACACACACATGCACACACAAACCCATTCACACTCTCTCACACACACACACACACACACACACACACACACACACACACACACACACACACACACACACACACACACACACACACACACACACACACACACACAGACCCGAACAATAGATAGGATAAGGCCTACTACAATGAGTCGCCAGTGTTGGTTCCTAACTCTTTCTGCACAGTGCATGGCTTTGCAAGGGTGATCAGTGCATGTGAGATGTTCTGCATCATGCTTACTACTGTATAACAGTCCTAGGTGTGTATGTGTGTGTCTGCGTCTGACATCCTCACCGCCCCTCTCTGACCTCGCGTTCGTCCCCCTGTGGCCTGCAGGGTCCGGCGGAACAGCGAGCGGCTGATGAAGGAGACCCCGGAGCGGACGAAGCAGAAGCTGGCCAAGAAGGCGGCGTCCTCCGCCAACCTGCTCACGCGCTCCCCCAGTCTGGAGAGGTGAGGGGACGGAGAACGCTGCACTGTTTGTTTATGACTTTTGTGTAATAATCGTTGGTCATTGTCTTCGTGTTTGCTTACCATTTGTTTTGTGTTTGTTCCTTTTTACAGCCGAGCAAAAGATCTCATTTCCAGCCCAGGTAATCACTCTTTGTTCCTCAACTCCACGGGAATATTTTCATTGGTTTCATCCATGTTTATATGAATGTTGCAATTCCCATAAACAGTACCGAAAGCATTACAAAGCGCTGCTTTTGATCGTGGTATTTAATTACATTCCCCCTGCAAATCTTTATGAGTTCAAGTCACAGCTTAAGAATTGGCTACGTAGTTATTTTGAGCCTTCATTTGTGGAGGCCTGTTTTTTCACTCCTCTGGTCCAGGTGAGTTGGTACTGTTCTGTACTCCAAACCAAACTCTGACGAACTCCAACACACACAGACACACACACACACACACACACACACACACACACACACACACACACACACATAAACACACACATCACATATCAAGTCCAGTTCTCATTCATTTGGGCTGAGTGATAGCTGGACCCATCTAATCGAATTAGAGTGAGAAGAATGAAGGTAAGCGAGCACAGGAATGTCCTCCGTCTCTAAATCTGGCTGTGGGAGGGTCATGATTGAGACTTTCCTGGCCCCCTGTCTCCGGCGCTGATATCCCACTGAGCGCAGCGCTGCTTAGTCCAGCTCCCTGAGCAGCGCCCACTTTCCAAGTGACACTTCATTCTGAAGCGCTCCAAGAGCTCAGTGGTGGTGACAACACACATTTGTGAATGCAGTCAATTATGGAGAGCAGTTCCTGGTCTGATCTGAGGCAGTAACTCTAGGGCATTCTACATTACTCCATATTGGTGTGGATGTGCAACACTTGTGTTACTATGATGGCTCTCAACTACAGTATTCTGCCATTTTTGAGCCCCTGAAATGCAACAATGTGAAAACGTTGTTGGCCCCGTTTTCCTTTGAAACCTCGGTATTGCATTTTCGTAAAATTGGGAAGCATTTGAAAACAATTACTTAAATACACACATTTTCCTCCTGTTTCCTTCCCTCATTCGTCAGTCACATGAGGATTTTCTCAAGAGCCCTTTAGAACGCTTTCCTAGAAGAGAGCATTGAGAAATCAGCTGTGTAATGACTACCAATGCTACCGTACCAACAGGGATGATGAATCACAGGCTGCGTTGGCCTTGCTGTCCTTGTTCCAAGTTGTTCGATTAATTTCTACATTGTACAATGTTACAGCTGCCTAACTGTGCAGGAGGACAGCTATTATTCGAACCATCTGCGAAAATACTCATACCTCATGGCGTGAGGGCCATCTCATTTGTATGCATGAATGTGGTTTGCTCAAATGAGTCATGTGATAGAAGTTTTCAGGGGACTCATATGGGCACAGATTTGATCTGAAACTGAGCTGAAAGCACTTTCAAGATTCAAGATTTGTTTAAGATTCAAAACTCCAGTTTGATGTTCAAAATGTGGATATGGCCCTAGAAAGAACAAACACAGATAGCAATCTTTTCTGTCGTTGAATTGCGCATATCTTGCTTTGAATAAAAGGGTCTGGTCTAACATAATGATCACAGTTGATTACATCGGGATTTTCCTGATGCTATTTGTTTGAATAGATAGTGCCTCATGATTTGCATGTGAACTTTAGATCATCAGGATGGCAGGCTCAGGGGCCTCTCATGCCAGTACACGTCTGAGGGAACTGAACTCCTCGGATCCAGCGTGAGCACGTCACTGAAGACCTTATCTTAAGATCCGAGCAAATTCTGCAGGATTATGAGCCATTGTGCAATTGGCCCGTCAGCATGTTCTGCTTAACCCAGCCCCTCACAATGAATAGGCCTAAGAGGCAGAACGAGCAGAAAATCAGTTTTGATCCAGCCGTGATGGATGGTAATTGTCTCTCATTTGGATTATTTACGGCAGGGGAATGGCAACCATGCCTGTAGCATTCAGGGCTTCGGTGCCAAACATTTTTCTAGGATAGTGGAATGGAAGCTTTTCATGGTAATAATGAAAAGGTCAGGAGTAATGACTCAGTGTCTCAGGTTTTATGTTTTACTGACTCAATGTCATGTGTACTTATAACACATCATAAACTAGAGTACAACACCATCTGATGACCATGATGACCAGTCTTAGGCCAAAAGAAAATAAAATAGCCTCTCGGAAAACCTCTAAAGAAGTGAAAACGGTCAGTGAGTAAAAGTGTCAGCCTAAATAAATCTCCAGCTCTGATCTCAGGTCAGTGGAAGGTCCTTCTCTCTGTGGACTTTCAGAGCTCAGTGATGAGGGGTAGAGGGTTTGTTCCTGATCCGGGTCTGTCCCATTTCACCCTTTGTCTCCCCCTTCACCTTGGTCTCTTTTCACCTTTCCTCTCCCGTCTTCTGTCTTAATCTCCTCCACGTCGATCTTAAAGTCAAATCCAGCGTTGATTTAGTAGCGTGACTATTCAGGAACAGTGTTTCCAAAGCACCAATGAACAATAACTCTGTCTCTGTGTCTGTCTACGTCTATGTCTGTCTGTCTGTCTGTCTGTCTGTCTGTCTCATCCTCTTTCCTGTCTATATCTCTGTGTCTCACCTTCACTGGCCCTCCTGGAGGTGCTCTGTCGCTTCATTTTTCTCCCTGTCTCCCCTCTGCCCTTTCTCCTCTCCTCCCTCCCCACCTCTCTCTGTCAGTTGCTTTTCCCCCACTGGCATCAGACACAGGAGGGCCTGTTAGAGCCGCCTCTCCCTCTCCCCTCTCTCCCTCTCTCCCTCTCTCTCTCTTGCCTGCTCTCTCTCTC
>NC_085009.1:1919152-1956652 GCF_963854185.1 Sardina pilchardus
GCAGGGTTCTCCTCGTGGGCTCATACAATTGTGCTTTAACAGTTCCCTTAGGATTTAGCTGAGTCTTAGCACAGCGTTCATGTGTGTGTGTGTGTGTGTGTGTGTGTGTGTGTGTGTGTGTGTGTGATTTTCAGATGTGTGTGTGTGAGGGAAAGACTGTGTGTTTTCCTACAGGTGTATAGTGTGCGTGTGTGTGTGTGTGTGTGTAATTTAGGGCCACTGGGCGACTCATGTTTATTCCTCTCCCTTCCCTTCTCCAGGGTCCCAGGGCTCCAGTCGGGGCCGCACCACACAAGGTAAGGCCCATTAAACGCTGACTCATCTGCCCCGCAGCCATCTTGTTGTGCCTATCTCATTACAAAAGATTGCTTTAGCAGACCCATGGCTTTTAATCTATCTTTCTTCTCTCTCTCTCTCTCTCTCTCCCTCTCTCTCTCTCCTTCTCTCTCTTTCTCCTCTCTCTCCTTCTCGCTCTCTCTCTCTCTCTCTCCTTCTCTTCATTTCTCTCTCTCTCTGATTGAGTATGATTCTGGGCTTGTCTCTCCATAGGCCAGTCCATAAAGATGTTCATCCGGGGGCGCCCCATAACCATGTACATCCCTTCCAACATCCAGAACTACGAGGAGCTGAAGATGGACCTGCCAGCCGAGAAACTGGAGCTGGACTGGGTGTATCCTTCCCCCATCTCTGTCTCCTAGTCCAGCCACCACAGACTGTTTAACCTGCACCATAATTATGTCTTTATTTGCATGGATCTGATAAGGAAGTAGAACACATCATTATTCATGGGGATAAGAAGACAAGGGAGAATGAAGCAAGATTGGGCCAGATTGGGTAGATTGGTTGAAAACTAGATTAGGCACAGTAGTCATCAGTAAGACCGCATGGTAGCAGTGTGCCAAAGGACAGTCTGTGATCCTTCCAGAAGCAGCCCCACAGTGGACTTTTCTCCCCTTGAAGGACATGTTAGCTTTCATGCTAGCCTGATCATGCTAATCCAGACTGATGGCTCACCTTGAGAAAAACTGCAGCTTCAGTGACTTCTAGAGAAGGCAATTAATGTCTCCATTAATCAATTAGGGATGCAAGTCAGACAGGTTTTTTTTACATCATTCCCTGGAAGGTTTGACCTTGACCTTGTGCACCCGTAGCTATGGGTACCGGGGTCGAGACTGCCGGGCCAACCTGTATCTGCTGCCGTCTGGAGAGGCGGTCTACTTCATCGCCTGTGTGGTGGTGCTCTATCACCTCAGTAACCGCACCCAGAGGCACTACCGCAAACACACCGACTGTGTACGCTGGTGAGAACCACTCCCATACAGTACATTTATTATACATATATACATTAGTCTTTATTGATACCATAGCTATACACCAGTTATAGAAAGCCTATAGGTTACTTACATTACTTAAGGCATCCACAAGCACTCTGACTACATGTACTGATAGCTATTGCAAGCTTGCAGTCCAAGTGACTGAGAATTTGTTTATTATAGATATACAGTACATTTGTTATATATGAATAAGTACAATATAAATATGCAAATACAAACTCTGGGAATGGATTTATGATGTAGATTTATATGTAGGTTTGTTAATGGATAAAGAAGATTAGTTTCAACAGAGCCACAACAGCAAGCACATTGGCTGCGTGCCTTGTGTCCGGGTGGTGATCCAAGGGACTGGGAATCGTTTTAAAATGTCATGTTGAACTCCAGAGATGTCTTTGAGAAAACGACTAAGTGACTGAAAATCCTACTTTTATAGCCTTTTCCGTCCCGCTGCAGTCTGGCCAATATTGCATTCACGGACTTAATTAAGTTCAGAGCCATCGGTCAGAGTCTGTTCTGGCTTGTGAATGAAAGAGTTGGCTGAAGAAATGGCTGCTCTGTGTGGCTATTGTCCTCGTTCCCTACTACCCTGATGTGTGTCAGGCCAGTGTGGGAGCTCAGATGTGGTTTGAGAAGGAGACTGGCTGCTCTGGGATCAGTCCGCTCCACCCTTGAAACATTTCATTCTGACATTGGCATACAGTCACTTGGCAGTTGCCCTAACTCAAACTGACATGCTAATTTTCCCTCTCGTGAGAATTTTCCGAAAGAAATTATTCTTTTGAAATTGAATTGAAACATATGAATAAAAAACTACATAATTGTTATAAAACATTTGCCTGGGGGCGTAATATTTTAGAATAAGGACTCTGGGGCCATTCCATAGCCGTGAGTCACACATTGGGGATTTTTCAGTGTTTTGGTCCAATTTCAAAATGGCCGACCTCCCTTACTGCGCTCGACATCGTGGTTGTGTATTCTTGGCGCGCTCCAGTCACTCCATCATAGTTGTTTTTCTAGTCGTTTTCTCCCTCCTGTCAAAACAGCAAGGAAATGAACCACATGTGAATGGGGCCAGTTTAAAGGCTCTTCTGTTGGTCAGAGTAATACCACTACCACAATACACATCACACTATCTGACACACTCATCTGAGAAACACACACGTTACTACACACATACAGTACAGTCACAAATACAGTCAAATAAGTCAACAGTAAGCAGGCAGCCTGTTGTATCCAGCACAGCGCTAACACAACACACACAACAGACACACAACACACATCACACATCACACAGTCACCTAGATGAGGCATCAGTAGATTTCTCTGTGTCTGATGTGTGTGTGTGTGTGTGTGATGCTTGCTCCACAGCCTTGCTGTTCACCCAGACAAGATTCGTGTGGCCTCCGGGCAAACTGCAGGAGTAGATAAGGATGGGAAGGTGAGTTGCAATCAACACAAACACTTCAAACAACAGCAACACCATAGAGAAGCAGGGAGTAGTGCAACCGTTTACTGAATGAGGCTTTTACTCTCAACTCTAGAATGTTCTTCTGTTAGAGACTAGTCTGAAAAACGCACATTAATAGTGTACAGCACCACATCAGAAGATGACAAGATGTCAGGCACTACAACAACATATTTCTGAAGTATATTTTTGGAGCATTCTGCCTTCAATCGGATCAGACAGTGAAGAGTAACGGGAGCGAGTGGTAGCGAGAGATGGGGTGGGATTTGGAGATGACCGCAGGTTGGAGATGACCTCAGGTCCCTGTGGGCTCTCGGAACCATAGCAGGTCCAAACCCTGCTGATTGGGCCACAGCTCCCTCCACACAACGACATCACGCTATCATCTCACCGACTGGGCTAACTCAGTCAGCCTCTAGAGTAGGACTACTGCACACACATGACCACTGATGTCACACCATTAAGTGAAGTGGTTGGTTTGTGAAATGGCCATGGAGCTGCACCGCAGGCTAACGGTCGTCCGCTCCACTGACCGGCCGACGGAAACCATCCAGCAGTCTGCCTCAGTCCAATCCGCCGAGGAGGACTTCCAAGTGGAGCTTCCTCTTTCTCAGAACCACCAAAACGAGCTGCTACCCAAGTTTCGGTAGATTTCGGATTTGGCTGTAGCCGGGGCGGAGGAGGAGGGGGCCGGGAGGAGGAGGGGGGGGGGGGTGGAGTAATTGTTGCCAGGCGGACGTGTTGATCAAAGGCAGGGCCTGCGGACGGGGGAAAGTTTCCACGCCGCGCTGCTTCCTCCTCCATGGAGGCTGTGAGCTGTGAAATACCACCCATGCGGCACCAGACCCGCGGGCCCGGCCGTACAACAGGGACCAAGAACAACACACACAACACGTGTGAGCATCACGCGCATCACACACACACACACACACACACACACACATACACACACACAAACACACAGAGTTGTCATAAAAAAAGACCTTGACGCGAAGAAATGACGTGTGTGATGCTTGCTTGCTTGCGCATCACATACACACACACACACACACACAGAGTTGTCGTAAAAAAGACCTTTAAAGAGAAGAAACAGCTGAAGTTCTTCACTCATAGTTTTGCCGCAAGCATAAACATTGTCAAATGTAAGGGATTGAAATGGATTAATTGCACTCACTCACTCTCTCATTCACCATCTCGCTCCCTCTCAATCACTGTCTCCCTCGCCCTCTCACGTGTGTGTGTGTGTGTGTGTGTGATCTGAGAGATGATCTGTGTCATCCTCCTAGTCCGCCAAGTTGGCTTAGCTCATGGTGTTGTCACGGCACGTAAACATCGGCTCGGTCTCTCGTTCCCGTTTTGTGCGTCATGAACATGACACATGCCCGACAGATGTTTGCCCAAAACATGGCCAGACGGCGACGACAGCCTTACCTATGGGTGCGCTGGTGAACTTGTGGTCTTAACTGGCACAGTAGGGAGTGTGTGTTGGCAAGGTCACAGGTTCACATCCTTGAGAACAAGGCTACACACGTAAGACTGCTATTCACGAGCAAAAAACTGGAGAGAGTTGAAAGAGGGCCGATCTGATTGAAGTGATGATTGATATGAAATGATCATGATGAGTTTTCCACGGGAGGTGTGAACCTGAAGGTGTTGGGACAAAGTAGCTTTTGATAGAGTTGCAGAGAGTGCATGCTTTAGAGAGATGGTGAGTTGATTATGACGCATACACACTGACACATACTGTACACGTCACACACACACTCACACACACACACACACACACACACACACACACACACACACACACACACACACACACGCACACACACACACACACAGAGCAAGAGAAAAATGAAGAGAGAGGCAAAGAGAAAAAGAAAGAAAGTCGGGTGTAATAACTGCACATATTTCTGTGTATGCGCAACACCACAAAACCACCAACTGTAGCATGTCTGTCCTCACCGTGATGATCACTTGCAGGGTCACCTCTACTGTGTGCGTTCAACTCACCAACACACACTCTCTGCTTCTGTGTTTGAGGCCCAGACTTGTTGGTGGCACACAAGGAAGTGTCCTAGTGCAAGTGAAAGCACTTACGGGGTATCCACTTCTCCTTTTCAAAAGGTTGAGAAGAATAAGTGGAACAATGGCATTCACCAAGAATGGACCAAAAAATCCCCTGATAAATGCCAGTCTCAGAATAGCAGTGATTCCAAATGAGCTGTGTGTTATTGCAGACAAACAATAGAAAGCGCAGGAAGGACTTCTGCAATTGCATGTGCATATGTGAATCTGGCTTTGCATGCACTGCTTATTCTTATGTGTGTGTGTGTGTGTGTGTGTGTGTGTGTGTGTGTGTGTGTGTGTGTGTGTGTGTGTGTGTGTGAAAAATATTTTATTTTGAGTGTGAGATGTTTTGGGTTGTGTGTGTTTGGGCGTGTTCATTTGTATTTTATCCTTAATCCCAAATGTTTGTTTGTGTGTGTTTGTGTGTGTGTGTGTGTGTGTGTGTGTGAAATATTTTATTTTGAGTGTGAGATGTTTTGGGTTGTGTGTTTGGGCGTGTTCATTTGTATTTGATCCTTAATTCCAAATGTTTGTTTGTGTGTGTGTGTGTGTGTGTGTGTGTGTGTGTGTGTGTGTGTGTGTGTGTGTGTGTGTGTGTGTGAAATATTTTATTTTGAGTGTGAGATGTTTTGGGTTGTGTGTTTGGGCGTGTTCATTTGTATTTGATCCTTAATTCCAAATGTTTGTTTGTGTGTGTTTGTGTGTGTGTGTGTGTGTGTTTGTGTGTGTGTGTGTGTGTGTGTGTGTGTGTGTGTGTGTGTGTTTGTGTGTGTGTGTGTGTGTGTGTGTGTGTGTGTGTGTGTGTGTGTGTGTGTGTGTGTGTGTGTGTTTGTGTGTGTGTGTGTGTGTGTTTGTGTGTGTGTGTGTGTGTGTGTGTGTGTGTGTGTTTGTGTGTGTGTGTGTGTGTGTGTGTGTGTGTGTGTGTGGTCTCTCAGGCGCTGCAGCCGTTTGTGCACATCTGGGACTCGGTGACGCTGGCCACTCTGCAGACCATTGGGCCGGGCACCTTTGAGAGAGGAG
Organism: Sardina pilchardus; assembly: GCF_963854185.1. Classification (NCBI taxonomy): domain Eukaryota; kingdom Metazoa; phylum Chordata; class Actinopteri; order Clupeiformes; family Clupeidae; genus Sardina; species Sardina pilchardus. The sequence continues at coordinate 1,925,042 of NC_085009.1, forward strand.
TGGGCTCAGTGGCCTTCTCCCAGTCGGTGAGCACCTCCACCCACACGGCTCCATCTGCAGCCATCCACCACTGCTCTCCTCCACTCCACTCCTCTACTCTCTTCTCCTCTCTTCTCCTCCACTCCTCTCCTCTCTTCTCCTCCACACCTCTCCTCCACTCCTCTCTACTCTTCTCCTCTCTTCTCCTCCACTCCTCTCCACTCTTCTCCTCTCTTCTCCTCTACTCCTCTCCACTCCTACCATCTTCTCCTCCAGCCTTCCTCTCATCTCTTATCTCCTCCACTCCTCTCCTCTACTCTTAGATAGATAGATAGATACTTTATTGATCCCCAAGGGGAAATTCTTCTCTTCTCCTCCACTCCTCTCCTGTTTTCTCCTCCACCCTTCCTCTCCTCTCTTCTCCTCCACTCCTCTCCTTTACTCCTTCCCTCTCTTATCCTCCACCCTTCTTTTTCTTCTCCCCCACTCACCCTCTCCTCTCCTCCTACTGCTTCCTGTTCTCCATCCATCCACCCCTTCTCTTCTCCATCTGTACTCTCCTTTCCTCCACTTCTTCCCATCCTCTTCTGTCATCTCATCCTCCTCTCCTCTCCTCTTTTCGTCTCACCCATCCTCTCATCTTGCCCTCTTCTCTGTATCTCTCTCCGTTCCTCTTTCTGGATTATTAGATCATCTGCTTTCCTAAACCCAGCATGGTTCCACTCCCCCCCCTCTATCTTCCTCTTTCGCTTTTCACTGTCATTTCATCATTTCAGACGCTTCAGTTTTCCTGATCATTTTGTGGGTTTTCTCTATGCTGGTAATACAGGAAACTTACGTAAAAGTCAAAGTATCCATATCCTCTCTCTCTCTTTTTCCCTCCCTCCCTCTCTGTCTTTCTCTCTCTCTCTCCCTCCCTCCCTCTCTCTCTCCCTCTCTCTCTTCCTCTCTCTGTCTCCCTCCCCTGGGACTCTGAGATTATGCTGAACGTGTGTGTGTGTGTGTGTGTGTGTGTGAGTGAGTGATGCTGTAGTCATGTGGTCAGCGTGCGGAGAGAAGACTGCACTGCACTGGACTGCACTGCCCCTCTCTGCCTCCTCCCACCTGTCGCTCTCACTCAGCGTCGTCTGCACCATCTGCTTTCCCAAATCCTCTCCTCCCTGCTCATTCCTCTCTCTTCCTTCTCTTCTCTTCCCTCCTCATTCCTCTCTCTCTCTTTCTCTCTCTCTTTCTCTCTCTTTCTCTTTCTCTTCTCTTCTCTCCTCCGCCTCCCCTCCTTTCTTCTACTCCTCTTTTGCTCAGCGACTATCTGTCTGTTTGGGAAACGTCTACTTTCCTAATTCCTCTGTTTCTTGCTAATTTCTCTCTCCATCTTCCCTCCTCTCCTCTCCTCTCTTCTCCTCTCTTTTCTTATCTTCTCCTCTCTTCTCTTCTCTTCTCTTTTCTTCTCCTCTCCCCTCTTCTCCCCCACCCCCTCTCTTCCTCCTCCTCTCTCCTACTCTATCTCTTCACCATCTGTTTTCCTAAATCCACTCTTCCCTGTTCATTCCTCATTCTCTCTGTCACTCCCCCATCCCTCTTCTCTCTTTCAGTTTCTCCTTCGCTCACTCCCACTCAATCTCTACCTCTCTCCCTCTCTCACTCACTCCCTCACCCTCTCACTCATTCGCTCGCCACCTGTCACTTTCCCTCTCCCTCTCTATTTCTAGTTTCTTTTCATGCCTTCACTCGCTTCCCTCCTCCTCCTTTATTCCCTCTCTCCCTCTCCTCCACTCCTCTACTCATCACTCTTGTTCTGTTCTTCCCTGATTCACACTTGTCCTTTATTTCTCTGCCTACTGTCTTTTCCTTTCTCTTCCCCACCATGTTTGTCTTACAGCAGTCGTGTGTTCTGTTACTTGCTGAGTTCTTTTCTTTCTTCATCACACTCATTCACTCACTTCACTCCATCCCTCTGCCCCTCCTCTTCCTCCTCCAGATCTCCAGTTTTCCCCTCTCTCAGATCTTTCCTTCTCTCCCTCCCTCTCTCCCTCTCCCTCTCTCTCTCCACCTTCACGCCTGTGCCATCGTCTCTCATCGGTCTCCTGGTCTAATAGGCCATCTGTTTTCCTCTCCGTGCGTCCACTGCTTTCTCTGGCCGCTGTCTCAGTGTCCCCTCCTCCCTAAATCACCTGTGATGACCGGGGCTTCCGCGTAATCAAGCCCTCTGAACTCAATGCCAGTGTGTCTTAGATCATCTCCCCTTTAAATGCAGCAACTTGAGTCATTCATCCACTGGGTGTCCATCTCTGTAGTCTTCATTCTCTCTCTCTCTCCCTCCCTCTCTCCCTCTCTCTCATTCTCTCATCCCTCTCTCTCTCCGTCAGGATGCGGGAGCGTTCCTGTGTGTGGTCGATGAGTCTAATGAGCACATGCTGTCTGTGTGGGACTGGGCCAAAGGGACCAAGCATGCTGAAGTCAAGGTAGCTATTCACACACATATATGCACACACACACTCACACACACACACACACACACACACACACATACATGCATGTACTGTACATGTGCATGCATGAATGCAAGGACATCCAAACACACACACACACACACACACGGCATGGCATGTAAACACAGGCACACACTCATCCACACATGAGCATAGATGCACAGAAAGACACATACATGCATGCTTACAAAATGATGTATGCAGAACCACAGATGAACACAGGAATGCAAGTGTGTCACACAGGAATGCAAATGGAATCCAAACGAGACGCTTGTAGACGCACAGTCCGTGATCCACAGACATCCACATGAACCGATGCAGTGCTGCTGGAATCAGTCAACACACACCACCACAATATTGACTCATAAAAAGCCATAATTGGAGCAATTAGGTTTCGCTCATAAGCGCAGGAATGCCGTGTGTGTCTGTGTGTGTGTGTGTGTGTGTGTGTGTGTGTGTGTGTGTGACGTGCAGCGCTGCATCCTGTGAGCTATCACACAATGGCTCCTCAGGCCAGGCCCTCTATTACACCTCATTTAGCCCTTTTACAAGCCCCATCTGCAGCCATACAAGCCATAGCCTGCACTTTACTCACACACACACACACACACACACACACACACACACACACACACACGCACGCACAGATGCACACCAACACAGTGTGTGGGTGGACTGGCGGACTACATTAAATGAGGATCTGAGTTGCATCCTAAAAATAGCATATTAAAAATATCAGGTTTGAACACCAAAAATCTGCAGTGTCGACATCTGGGCCAGACGTGGCGTGGGCCCGGCACGGAGCTGGCTACCTTGTGTGTGTTTGGGGTGTGTGGGGGGGCTGCCTACTGAAGGTTCCGGCAGCAGAAGCAGAAGCAGAAGCAAGCCACGTCAGCCCCCCCCCCCCCCCACACACACACACACACACACACACACACACATACGCGCGCACGGCTCCGTCACGGGCCTTTGTCCCAAATTTCTCAACTTCGCTGCGAGCAATTTCAGCAAGGGGTTGCCGAGGCAACGGCGTAAATATTTCCAAACTGTGTGTCGGGGTTCTGAAATGTGTGTGTGCTCACGTGGGTGTGTGTGTATATGTGTATGTGTATGTGAGTGTCCATGTGTGTGTGTGTGTGTGTGTGTGTGTGTGTGTGTGTGTGTGTGTGTGTGTGTATGTGCGCTCTTGTGCGTGGGTGGGAATATTGGGACCGGGGGACGCTGATGTTGTGTGCCTGCACATGCAAATGTCTTCTCCCCCCTCGTTCATTCTCTCTCTCTCTCTCTCTCTCTCTCTCTCTCTCTCTCTCTCCGTTGCTCCATTCATTCCTGTGTGTGTGCTGGCGGTGCTTCAGTCACACTGTGGCGTTCCCCTGGAGGGGTCAGCAGTGCCCACTGTTTCATGTCCATCTCCCCACGGCTGGACCATGAACGTGCTATAGTATGCCTGGGCGTTCCAGAGCCTCGATCCCCTCTCTCTCTCTCTCTCTCTCTCTCTCTCTCTCTCTCTGTCGCGGCGGAGGCTGGAATATGAATGTGCTATATGGTCAGGGCGTTCCAGCACTGCTGTACTGTACGGTCATTAGTGGTCAGGAGGAATGCTGGCCGTTTGACTGCCTTGAACCCAACATTCATCCAGAAATAACGCTCTGGCTGCCTCAGTGCATTCACTCAGCCATTCTTCTTGTCTATACGTTTAAATGATGTATAGCCCTCTTGCACAAGCCAGTCGTATGGTTTGTTTTGCTATATGGCGTCTAAATGGAGCAGGGTTCCTTTTTTTGTGCAGTTTAAGAACCTTTTAGATGTGCCAAGAACCCAAGAACTCTCCTCATCATGGAACGTGCTTTGATCAAACGAGTACAGAATGTATCAGGTGAATGTGCAGGGACAGGTATTGTCACGTACTGTGACAATACCAATAACTGACCTCTGTGTGTGTGTGTGTGTGTGTGTGTGTGTGTCTGTGTGTGTGTGTGTGTGTGTGTGTGTGTGTGTGTGTGTGTGTGTGCGTGTGTGTGGTGTGTGTGTGCGCGTGTGTGTGGTGTGTGTGCGTGCGTGCGTGCGTTCGTGCGTGCGTGCGTGCGTGCGTGCGTGCGTGCGTGCGTGCGTGCGTGCGTGCGTGCGTGCGTGCGTGCGTGCGTGCGTGCGTGCGTGCGTGTGTGTGTGTGTGTGTGTGTGTGTGTGTGTGTGTGTGTGCTCTTGTTTGCTCCACCAGAGCACCAACGAGGCGGTGCTGGCTGTGGAGTTCAACCCCAGCGACAGCAGCAACATCATCACCTCGGGCAAGTCGCACGTCCACTTTTGGACGCTGGCCGGCGGGGCGCTCACCAAGAAGCAGGGCATCTTTGGGGTCAGTCAGCACTCCTGATGACCGCTGTGCTCACGCTGGCATGCGCTCTCATGGATGTGTTGTTTATTTACATAAACAGCACATAAATAGAGAACATGTCTAAGCGGCTCTAAGTGTGTTTAATGTAAAGACAAATTGCAACTGCTGCTCCATCATTCCCACATACATACATGCATAGCAATGCACACATACATATCACAGACACACACACACACACACACACACACACACACACACACACACACACACACACACACACACACTGCACCAGCTCCTATCTCCTGGTGTATTACCCCAGCGCTGGTGAGTGTGTTGTCTGGCGTGCTCCTGTGCTCCCTCTGCCCTGCTCTTGTGTAGATGTGTTTGGCGAGCGCTCTGTTATGTCTGTCTATCAGCCATATGCTGCTAATTAGGCCTGCAGTTGGGCCGGGCTCGTCAAGCTTCATTGAGGTCTGGAGGCCAGTGTTCCGGCACACATTATAGGACATTTTGAATGAGGATTTACAGGAAAAGCTCTCCAGAAGGCTATGAGATGATGTGTTATACGGTGTCTTTAATGTACCGTGTAATATGCAATGGAAAGGCCTGTTATGTAATAATATCTGGTATCATCTGAAATAACATGAAATATACAGTTTTTGCCTATTGCTTACACACGTTTTGCAGCATTTGGCTCATTATGTCAAAACTCTACACACAGCTATATAAGACATAGCACTTGGGGATAAACAACTCACATCTATGCCAAAATGAAACACTGCAATCAAAACTTAACACTCCTTTCTAAAAACTAAATTCTTGCAACAAAACTAAACACACAAGCACCATTTGAATTATCCTACATATCACCAGTAACACACTGATGTGCTTTACATGAAACACTGCTGTCTTTGTATTTTTTTTTAAAAAAAACCTTTTTTGGTCATCTTCTCAGACCTCGTCTTCTGTAAAACTCAAAAGTTGTAATCAATCAAGAGTTTTTACAAAAAACAAACATTCTTACAGAAATAAAGAGAAATAGAAACATCAAATATAGCAACAAAACAAAAGGAAAAAAACAATTACTGGATCATTTGCGATTGAAAAAAAACAACATACATATTTGTTTTGTGTGTGTGTGTGTGTGTGTATGTATGTCTGTGAGTGTGTATGTGCATGTGAGTGTGTATACAGTATGTGCAAGGTACTGTAGTGTGTATGTGGAGGGGGCTGGGGGGGGGGGGGGTGGATCCCCAATGTCTTCGCAGGAAATTTCCACCGCCATGCAGAAAATACTGTAATTCCTCAATTGCATTTAGAAATGGGCTGTAAGGGGGCAGGTATACAACTTTTGGTATATGAAATTGATATGGTTGTTGAACCAATCTCAGACCAGAGCAGCCCTGATGTCATCTGAGACACATCTCTGCACTGGTCCTTGTCTTTGTCCTTGTCCTCTTCCATGTCCGACAGCTCTCTCTCCTTGTCCTCCTATACTTCTTACTCTCATTGGGTGGCTATCATTTGGTCTTTTACTGTATACACCCTCCCTTCCTTCCTAGATCCTCGTCCTCACTGATCTAGATAAAGAACGATGGGGTGACAACAATGGGATAGTCTATCCAGTGCTAGTTATAGATCAGTGGGAACGCCCCTCGAGGATCAAGCATCGAGGATCGAGGAGAGATGTTTAGAGGCACCCATAGTTCTCAAAATGGCTTACCTGATGCCTATTTGTAGTGCTAAGGTTCAGACCGATTGGTGTTATGTTTTCTGTGCACGTGTTTTCAGGTGTATAAGTAAGTGCTTGCAATTGCCAGATGAGTTTAGCATTTTGAACAAAGTGTTTTCACAATGATACCAGGGGATTTTGTTTTTGCACAAAGTGTTTAATGTAAGAAAATGTGTGTAGTGTTTCGCAAAAAGTGTTTTGCAGAAAGAAAATGTGTGTAGTGTTTCGCAAAAAGTGTTTTGCAGAATTGCAAACAATGCGCAAAGCAGAGAATGTGTTTAAGCTATGGTTACACTGTGTGTAAAGTATAATGCAAGAACTTTAGGTATTGAGGCTTTGGTGTAAGCATTTGATTTTAGTGTGTAAGGAATAGGCAAAAACTGTAATATGTCACATGATGCAAACCAGTATCCAAGGTAATGGTCTTGGCTGGCTAGATTTGAATGTAATAGGATCAGTGCAGTCCTTACAATGTGATGGGTGTGTGTGTGTGTGTGTGTGTGTGTGTGTGTGTGTGTGTGTGTGTGTGTGTGTGTGTGTGTGTGTCTAATGATATGTGTTTGGCTCTGCTCCAGAAATACAAGAAGCCCAAGTTCATCCTGTGCTTCGTGTTCAGTCTAACGGGAGACGTGCTGACGGGGGACTCGGAGGGCAACATCCTGACTTGGGGCAAATCACGCGCCGACACAAAGACCCTGGGCAAAGGGGCCAAAGGTGTGTGTGTGTGTGTTTGTGCGTGCGTGCCCGTGTGTACATGCATGTGTGCGTGTGTGTTTGTGGGTGTTTGTGTGTACATTTTTGTGTAGGTTTGTTATTTTCCAAGGGGCAAGTGTAGGTATGCAGTGTGTGTGTGTGTGTGTGTGTGTGTGTGTGTGTGTGTGTGTGTGTGTGTGTGTGTGTGTGTGTGTGTGTGTGTGTGTGTGTGTGTGTGTGTGTGTGTGTGTGTGTGTGTGTGTGTGTGTGTGTGTGTGTGTGTGTGTGTGTTTGTATGTGTGTATTTGTGTGTGTGGTTTGTGAGCTTTGCAGATTGTTGCAGTGCACAACTAGTGAGCTGCCCCATTGTTGTGGGAAAAGTCTTGCCCGTTCTCATACCTCAATGTTTAGCACACACTGCAAACGCATCATTACACATGGAGATGATGGAATGATTATCAAACAATCTCTCTGTCTCTCTCTCTCTCTCTCTCTGTATCTCCCTCTCTCTGTCTTTCTGTCTCTCTCTCTCTCTCACTCTCTCTCTCTGTATCTCTCTCTCTCTCTTTCTCTCTCTCTCTCTCATCTTTGTGTGTGGCGTGGAGCAGAGACCTTCCAGATCATGCGGCAGATGCGTGCTCATGAGGGCAGTGTGTTTACACTCTACGTCCTGCAGGGCGGCGCTCTTCTGAGTGGCGGAGGAAAAGACCGCAAGATCATCCGCTGGAGTGCAGACCTAGCCCCTGAGAGGGAATGTGAGGTGTGTGGATGTGTGTGTCTTCCTCCCTTTGTGTGTGTGTGTGTGTGTGTGTGTGTGTGTGTGAAACTGTATGACTGTCTTATCTTGTCAGGCTGTCAACTTGACCTGTGATGGGCCTCTTCAAAGCAATGTTTGCCAAATGAAGTTCAGTGGAAATGGGAGAAGCGTATCATATAATTCCATAACTATGTGCATACAAATGCAGCCATGTTTTTTTCTGTGTTTGTGTTGATTTCCTAAGTGCGTGTGTTTGCATGGGTGTATGTGAACTACTTACATACATTGGTGTACAGTATGTATGTGTATGGTATATGGTGTGTGTGTGTATGTGTGTGTGTGTGTGTGTGTGTGTGTGTGTGTGTGTGTGTGTGTGTGTGTGTGCGTGTGCATATGTGTGTGCATGCATGTCTGCTGGGTGTCTGTGTTTGTGTGTGTGTGTGTGTGTGTGTGTGTGTGTGTGTGTGTGTGTGTGTATGTGTGTGTGTGTGTGTGTGTGTGTGTGTGTGTGTGTGTGTGTGTGCATGCATGTCTGCTGGGTGTCTGTGTTTGCTCATCCCCTATCTCCCCTGCAGATTCCAGAGCAGTTTGGGGCCGTGCGTACCATCGCTGACGTGGACGGAGAGGAGCTCCTGGTGGGAACTACCCGCAACGCCATCCTCAGGGGCACCTTCTCCGACGGCTTTGTGGCCGTAGTGCAGGTAACTCAGACCCAAGAGATCAGCCATAGTACAGTTAGCTCAGACCCAAGATATCAGCCATAGTACAGTTAGCTCAGACCCAAGATATCAGCCATGGTACAGTTAGCTCAGACCCAAGATATCAGCCATGGTACAGTTAGCTCAGACCCAAGATATCAGCCATGGTACAGGTAACTCATATCCAAGATATCAGCCATGGTACAGGTAACTCATATCCAAGATATCAGCCATAGTACAGGTAACTCATTATCCAAGATATCAGTGAACATACCCAGCCATACTGTAGTGCAGGTATCTCATCCCCAAGATATCAGTGAACATACCCAGCCATGGTACAGGTATCTCATCCCCAAGATATCACTGAACATACTAAGCCTTGTCATCAGGCTTAGGGTATAAGCCTGACATTTATGTTTTTGTAGTCTTCCATTGTCATCTCATATGATGATAGGTCCAGTTAGCTTTGAAGATGTGAAGGCTTATAGCTGATATGACTGAAGGTTCGAAGGCTTATACTGTAGCTCGTAGCTGATATGACTGAAGCTATCAGAAACCCTTTATTTGGCTTATGATACAGTATAGGCAGCATTGCATGTATATTTATGCAAGGTCTTTAGTGATCAGTTCATATGTTGACATACAGTAGGTAGAGATATTTACCATTAAGATGTAAAGTATGTGTATAGCATGACACAAGCCATACATATACTGTATATAGCATGTTTATGCTCATTACATTCATGTTTATGTAAAGGCATTGATCAAGTGGGATACAGAAACCCTGTTTTGAAGCGCATTAGCATGACATCATGGAGCCATGCGCCAGCTTGACTTAATCCCTAATCGTCATGAAAGCAATTATATTTTGTTGGCCTTCTGAGACTCTCAAAGAGGCTTTGTTAGTCTCCCTTGGTCAAGGTCAATGAAAGTCGCTGTTTAAAGCCGTTTAAAGAGGAAGGTCTGGTCAGGCTGCAGTATCATGTTTGAAGGGAAAGTTGCAACTTGTTTATGCGTGGCCTTATCGCCTGGTCATGGCTGTCAGACCTTAGTCACCCGCATGTCGATAGAGAAGTCTTTTCTTGTGCTTCATGTCGTGAATCAGATATGAGTCATAGGTCCAGACACCCACATGACACTTGTGATCCAATCACAATGCTGCATAGTAATCAGAGCATCAGGACAGTTGACTTAAAGCGCATTCCAGTCGCCAACACGTTTGCACCTGTCTCGTTAGTTGGGCAACATCCAGCGTTAAGTTTCACTTCACTTTCCACCCTGACTTCCCCCCTTGGAGGTACGCCAGGTGTAGTGTCACCTGGGCAGAAGAACATCAGCGGGGAGGGAACGCGAACAAGTTGGTCAGGGCCACTGAGTCAACACTCACATCTCACACCCCTCAGGTGCAGTGCGCTAGGTGCTAGACTGTGTGGAAACTGGACGGTGGCAGTGCAGTGGTCAAGGAGCCGGGTGCACGCAGTCGCCTGAAAACGTTGTGGTTTCAACTCCTGGCTGCCACCGTTGTGCCCTTCAGCAAGGCACTTAACCCCAAGTGGCTCCAGGGACTGCTGTGCATACATCTGAACGTGGGTTAGAGACCTGTTCTCAGATCAGCCCCTCTCCACTTCCCTTTCACAAGAGTCAGTCAGTCTGCATGAGGTCACAGTCTACATGAGGTCACACTTGCAGACTGTGCAGGACACTCCTGTGCAGGACACTCCTAATCGAGGGAGGGAGGCCTGACTACGCGGCTTTGGTAACTGGTCTAGGTAAACTGCAGGACACAATAACATCTCTGTCACCATGGGTACTGATAAGCTCAATGGTGCCCCCACCATCGACTTCAGAGCACCTAACCCTAGCCCTAACCCTTGCCTAACCCTTGCCTAACCCTAGTGCCTTAAATGGAGTGCTGCCTGGAAGATGATGTTGGAGGCTTAAAACTCCATAAAACTACTGATGAACACATAGCCTGTAGGATGCCACATGCTGTTGTCATGTCAAAGACAGAACTTCAACTTGTGTCTGAATTGAGGCATGAGTCAGGACTGTTCATGATATGAAAGCAGATTTGTATTGATAATGCCATCAAAACACTCCAATAACTTCAGGCTCAGAACTTTCCCTTGCTTTAAGCACAGCAGAGGTCATTTTTCATGCTTTATTTATGTAGTCTACAGGTCCTATCTAGATGTGAAGTGGGAATAGGGTCAGTCCTAAACAGTCATAAACAACGAGTGTTAAACACGAGCCTTTTCTGGCCATAATACAGCTGTGAAGTGAGAGTTTGGTGGTGCTTGAATTTTGTGGAGTGGACGGAAGGTGAGTAGGTCACATGTGAATATGAAGTATGAAGAGGCCCTGTCGTAAACAGTCGTAAAGCCCAGGCATGAAAAAGAGGGTGTTACACATGAGAGTTGAGTGTTCGTAATACACTGTGAAGTGTGAGTCCAGAGATGCCGGAATTTTCCAGGGATTCTGTTGGCTAGAGGTCAGAGGTCACATCTGAATATGGCATATAAACATGAACTGTCATAAACAGTCATAAACAACCATGAGGTCAGACAGGCGGTAGCAGTTTAGGGGTCAGTGTTTGCGTAGCTGTAACTGACCGATGGACTGACTGACTGACTGACTGACCGCTGGGGCGTTTGGTTGGCAGGGCCACGTGGATGAGATGTGGGGTCTGGCCACACACCCCTCCCAGAACGTCTTCCTGACCTGCGGCAACGATCGGCAGCTGTGCCTGTGGAGCGCCGAGGAGCACAGTCTGGACTGGTCCACCACACTGGAGGTATGTCACACACACACACACACACACAAATACGCACACACACACACACACAAACACACATACATGCGCGCAAACACACACACACACACACACACACATGCGCGCAAACACACACACACACACACACACACACACACACACACTCTCTCTCTCTCTCACACGCACACACTCACACACTCACACACACACTCTCACACACACACACACGCACACACACACACACACACACACACACACACACACATACACACACACACACACACACACACACACACACACACACACATACACACACACACACACACACACACACACTCACACACACACACTCAAATGTAGTCACACCCACCCACTCACACTCGCACTACAGTCTCACTTTAAATTCACACCGAGCAACTGCCGGTTGCAAAATAACTGGCTTGGGACACTGGGAAAATTGATACACATATCAATGTTGTACATCTCTTTGTAATACAGAGGGTTAACATAAACATGACAAAAGAACAGGATAACCATCCAAATATGATTCAGTGAATTCTTCCATGGCTGACGTTATTTTCTCCATGTCGCTGGTCATTGAGGAATTCTCTATCTAATTCTTGTTAATCCAGTGCTCAGCGTGAATCTTGCTCTTTGTTTTGTTCAGGAGTCGGGACTGTGTGCAGACTTCTGTCCCAGCGGCACGGTGGTGTCTGTCGGTCTCAACACAGGCAGGTGAGACTTAACCCAACCCACCGGTTCATCAATAGCAACCATCCCCATGTCTGCCTCTGTGTTACTGAGTCTTATCACTGGTGGTGTGCATCACCTCTGTTCCAACCATTCACTAAACCAGACAGCTGACTCTAATTGGCACAACCAGGTAGATTTGTGAAATCACAGATAAAAACAATACATAGGTAGGACGTCTACTCTCTGAAGCTGAGTTGTCCATCTCTGTGTCCCAGTGAGCATGGCTCTCAGATGTCTGAGTGGTCAGGAGAGTGGTCAGGTCGGTGGGTCATTATGCCCTGAAGACTCAGGTCCAAGATCAGCTGGAGGGCCGACGTTCTCCTTTTGCTACACTCTCCTGTGATGAGCTCTTCAGTCCTAAGCTGTCAGCTGCCGTCACGCTAGAATTTGTCATTGAGTCAAATGTTGTTGCTCAATTAGATGCAATTAGATAGTGGAGGTGGGACTATTTAGTATTCCTTGAGAAGGTACAGCAGGCAATTCGATTGACCGTAGACATGGTAATCAGAATTACAGTAGAACAGACTACACCACCTCTTTCATTATATTCGGATCAGCAGTTTTATTCCAATCGAGGTATTTACAGTATATGTGTCAGTTTTATTCTGATTGAGACACTTTTCCAAATCAGAATAAAAGTGTGTTTTTTATTGGCATTATTACTCTAGTATGTTTCTTTATTTATGATCACATTTCTTCTGAAGTCCACAATGTTATTATTCTCATGTCACAGTGTAAATGGTAAGCTAAGTATGAGTACATTTCAGTATTTGTTAGTATAATTTTGCCACACCCAAGATTACCAACACGACTGCAGACTCTGGATTGTGGTAGAAATGAATTGTATGGCAGAGTCAAATCTTTATCTTTATCTTAAAACGTAAAGAATAATGTGTTGTGGCCCAAATATCATGATAGTCTCGTATTGTCACCTCTGTAGCAATTCTCACCTCTATTAGCCAGTTTGTATATCTCTTATCTTTACCACTACTGCTATATAGTCTGTCCTAAACCCTCCTGATGTCTTAGTCTAGTCTTAAGCCCTCATGTGTAGTTCTCCCTGAATGGATGTGTATTGTGAGGTGTGTTAGGAACTGCCATCAGACTGGGATATCCGCCTGAGTCACTCTTGCGAAACAAACCCACGGTTAGGGTGTGAGCATGCTATATGCTGTGGATTGCAACAGGAGTGCATGTGAAGGATCTGGAATGAACTGGAATTGTCTCTGTCCTCTCTCCCATTCCCACCCCACCCTTTCTCCACCCTCTCCCACACAAGGTGGTTGGTGCTGGATTTGCGGACGAGGGAGGTGGTGTCTGACCTCACCGACGGTAACGAGCAGCTGTCCGTCATGAGATACTCTCCAGGTCAGAGGTCATCGTCCACCACACCCTCACACTCAACGCAGACCACAGCCCTCATCCAACACACACTACAGTCACAACCCTAACCATCACCCAACACACACTACAATCACAACCCTCATCCAACACACACTACAATCACAACCCTCACCCAACACACACTACAATCACAACCCTAACCATCACCCAACACACACTACAATCACAACCCTCACCATCACCCAACACACACTACAATCACAACCCTCATCCAACACACACTACAATCACAACCCTAACCATCACCCAACGCAGACCACAACCCTCACCCAACACACACTGCAATCACAACCCTCACCATCACCCAACACACACTACCCTCACACAACACAGACCACAATCACATCCCTAACATCCAACACAGACTACAATCACAACCCTCACCCTCACCCAATGCAGACTACAATCACAACAAAGAAATGCTCAACGTTGAACTTGATTTTGGTCACAACAAAGTAAAGGAAATAATGGATTACTGAGTAGAAATGAATGATTAAGAATCTCTATTAAGAATCCTCCATGTGTCTTAAGAGTAGGCTATGTGTCTCAGTATGTGTCCTACAAAGAATATTTTTCATTTTTGCATTTTATTTTCAAATGTCCAGCTGTTTCTTTGCATTGTAGCTCACTTGTTAGTCATTTTGGATCAAGGTGTCTGCCTAATGTAAGTGCATATGTATTGCTGTTTGAAAATGTGGAGGTAGAGAAACCATTCGCCAAAGTGATGTTTCAGCTGTTAGGGTTCAGCACCCTGACTTTGCCGCAATTATCCCCCCCCTCTCTCTCTCTCTCTTTTTTCAGATGGAAGTTTCCTGGCCGTGGGTTCCCATGACAACTTCATCTACATCTACAGTGTGTCGGAGAGCGGGCGGCGCTACACGCGTTTCGGGAAGTGCACGGTGAGCGTGGGCGGGAGCTGGCCGGGTCCGATGGGACTAGTCAATGGCTCATTGTTGGAGATGATAATATGGCGGCTCCACTGTGCTATTACCACACGACCCTTGTGGGCTGATTAAACTGCAAAAGTATTTGGTGTCACTGGGGTCTACTTTTAATGGCCGCTTTTAACTTTTCCTGAACAATTGACGGATGAAATCTGGCAACTTTTAATTCTAGGTAAAATGACCGTGATGTTTAGTCAAATGGTGTATCAAAGGTTTGTCGATAAGACAAATGCTCATTTAAACCATACAAACTATTGCTGTTGCTAAGCTATAATGTTGCTTTAATGGAGTGAATTTAATCTGTCTGTTGCTTGTCCTACCCTAGGGTCACTCCAGCTTCATAACCCATCTGGATTGGTCCAAAGATGGGAAATACATCATGTCCAATTCTGGGGATTATGAGATCCTTTACTGTAAGTGGATATACTTTACCTTTCACTGTGCTGCACTGTTCAACTGCGTGTGTATATTTGTGTGTGTGTGTGTGTGGGGGGGGGAGAGAGAGAGAGAGAGATGTGTGTGTGTGTGTCTGTCTGTCTCGGTCTCAGTCTCTATTTCTAACTCTCTATCTATCTCTGTAGTGTGTGTGTGAGAGAGAGAATGTGTGTGGTTAGACTTGATAATAAATGTTGTTTTTTCGTTGGTGTGGGTGTGTCCAGACTGTAGTAGTGTCAGTGTTAACTGTGTGTGTGTCCAGGGGACGTGGCCGGAGGCTGCAAGCTGCTGAGGAACCGCTACGAGAGTAAAGACCGCGAGTGGGCCTCCTACACCTGTGTGCTGGGCTTCCACGTTGTGGGTAAGGCGTGGCATTTTGGCAAATGGGAAGTTTAATTTGAGGAGATGCTCCAAAATGGGACGGGTTCCTCCTTGGTCTAGGCTACGCATTGCCTGCATGTTTAAGGGAAATTGGGGCGATTCGTGTTTTGTGTTAGCAATCAAACAAACAGGCAGACAAACACACAGAGGCAGATGTAATAGAAGTATATACAATACAGTACAGCAAGGGGTTTACTCTGCCGTTGTGTCTTCAGCACAGTACTGTGCGTAACCTGCAATGAAAGCTAAATGATAATGATCAGGACCCTCCTACATTGTTTATTTCACAAAAGAACATAGCGATCTCTAATGTTTTTTTTAGACTTTTGAAGTGAACCGCCCATGGGCATTTTCAAATGTCATTTAAATGTTCTTCTAGCCAAACACCTGGTAACATTCCTATCAATCCTCCCAAAGCTTAAGCAATGAGGCACAACACGCTCTCTCAGTTAGTCACAAGTTCATCCAACTTGTTACCATTTTAAATCCTCACCTGAAATTCAGCCCCCCCCCCCACACCCCCCCCCCACACCCAACATGACATGTCAGTGATGTGTTGATAACATTGATCATTGTATGCTAAGATAATGCTAGAGGGGTCTGAGCACTTGAATGGTCCCGTCGTTCAGCCTGTCCTGTGTTTAATGGAGGCTGATGCAGTGTATGCTTGCTCTTATACAGGAGTGTGGCTGGAGGGGTCAGATGGCACTGACATAAACGCACTCTGCCGCTCCCACAACGAGAGACTGGTAGCCATGGCAGACGACTTCTGCAAAGTGCACCTGTTCCAGTACCCCTGTCCGAAGCCTAAGGTTAGTCACACACACACACGCACACACACACATACACACACACACACACACACACACACACACACACACACACACACACACACACACACACACACACACAGACACACACACAGACACACACACGCACACAGTCCTCCAAAAGGACCCAAGAATGGGTAAGGGCCAAATAGTCGGCTATTCTAAATCCCATTGAACATCTCTGGAAAGAGCTGAAACATTCAGTCTTCAGAAGGCACCCTTCAAATTTGAGCGACTGCAGCAGTTTGCCCAGAAGAAGTGGGCAAAACTACTGTTGACAGACGCAATACTCTCATTCAGAGTAAAGATTGTGCAGGGTACTATCTACTACATTAGATACAGGGTACCATCAATTTTGTCAATGCCATTTTCATTTGTTTTATCATTTGAAATATTCGGTTTAATGAAGAGTAAAGCAAAGTCTAATTTGCATTTAAGATGGAATAAACAATGATGAATGCTGATTACACTGGTCAAAGAAAAAAATATGTTTTTTCTCTTTTTGTGGAAGGATGCCAACAATTTGTGCCACGACTGTAGTTCGCTCCCTACTAAATCATAATGGCATGTTTGTCGCTGTTAACATTTGCTGTCTTTTTGTTGGCGCCATGGCTTACTTCTGTTTTCCAGCTTTTTTTTTTTTTTTTCAAAACGCTGTGTGGAATTTATTGCCCTCTGCTGCCAACAAGAGGAATCGTTATTTTGAGTGAAAACAGCAACAAAACCTGGTTTTGGTTCCACTGGATTAACTTTCAGATGGTTTGGCTTCTGTGAAGTGGTGCAGAGAGCTTGGATGTTCTTGGTGGTTCTGGCCAAAGCTGAATCTGTTTAGGGGCCAAACCAAACAATTAAAATAAACGCCTGAAGGAAAGTTCACAGATTACATGAAATATATCAAGATAATGTCTCCAGCACTTGTTCACTTCAATAAAATTGCTATTGCCAATATCAAAACATTCTTGATTGAGTGCAAACATTGCTACTATTCTTGAAGCTTTGCTTTGGAGAGCCAGATGTTGAAATCTGTCCAGTATTTTGCTTCTCATATTATTTTTTAAATCAACAGCTATTTCTTCTCATATCAGGGATTTCCTTAGATGTCCCTGAGAACATTGAATCCTCATTTCCATCCTTTTGGAGTTAATAATGTTCCTTCTCCCTTTCTCTTGGTGTCTGTGTGTGAGTGTGTGTTTGAGGGTGCATTTGTGTAAAGGTTTTTTGGCAATGGGCCTGTTTTGGTGTTTGCAGTGTATAAATGCGGCATATCGTATTGTGTGTGTGGTTTTGTGAGCCCTTGCAGTGTTAGCAGTGTGACCTTGCACCAAACAGCTCTTTTTCCCTCTCTTTTTTACCCACTTGATGAGCTCCCCCACTGTTGGGGAAAGATCTCTCCTGTTCTCATCACTCACTGTTTAGCACTCACGCTAGAAAGGCACTGTAGTTTGAAATGAAGACGATGGAATCATTTCTCTCTCTGTCTCTCTGTCTCTCTGTCTCTCTGTAGGCACCGAGTCATAAGTATGAGGGTCACGGCAGCCACGTGACCAACGTGTGCTTCACCAGCAGCGACAGCCACCTGCTCTCCCTGGGGGGCAAAGACACCTGCATCCTCCAGTGGAGAGTGACGGGCAGCCCCGGCGGGGGGGCAAGAGAGCACGCGGCCCCCGCCTCCACCGCCTCCACCTCCTCCACCTCCACCAACTCACCAGAGCCCGGAATGTAAAGAGAAATAAAGGGAGAGGAAGATGGAGGTAGAGAGAGATGACAGATACCACTGCAATGTGGCAGTAAAAAAAGAAGAAAAAGAAAGGATGAAAAAAAATCACTGAAAGAATGGTAGAAAAGAAGGAAGAATGAATGAATCAGAACTGTTAAGCTCCTGTCATCTACAGAAAGTTTTAGTTGGACAAAATCAGCAGTAAAAAAGACAGTTCAACCATGATTATGTCTTCACACAATATGATTAATGAATATGAATCTATGAAGTGGAAGATGGAGGTGAATCATATCAGTGTATGCCACAGCTAGTCTGTGTGTGCTATTTGCCATATGTAACTCTGAAGTGCCTTCTTCTGACCGTAGCCAAGCACATCTGAACAGCAGTCAATACACTAGATGTGACAAAGCCAAAATTGAAATGACTTGCCTCTTGTGCTGAAGAACATTTTTTGATATAAAGAGATAAAATAGACAGTGTGTGTGTGTGTGCGTTCATGGGTGGATGAGTGTGTACATGTGTTTATGTGTGTGTGTGTGTGTGTGTGTGTGTGTGTGTGTGTGTGTGTGTGTGTGTGTGTGTGTGTGTGTGTGTGAGAGAGAGAGAGAGAGACAGAGAGTAAACTATTAAAAGAACATAGGCTGCATCACCAGACCATTAAGGCAGGTGTTCGATAAGATCCAGGTCCGTATGCTCTTTCCTGCCATAACGGACATCATTAATACACAATAATACACAGTAATCGCTTACATTCTCATTTCTTGAGCTTCTCTCTTCCAGTACATTGTGGCCAGGGTTTCCTGTGTCTGTAGCAGGGCCCTTACCAGCCACTTGTAGAGCCAGCCAGCTCATAACACAGTTCATACAGTGTGATTCAGTGTGAATATGAGTATTACATTTTTCTGGACACATTTTGTGTGTCCTTGAACAGTTTGTTATGCAGCAAAGAAGCCTGATGCTTTGCCTGTGTCTATGCAATACAATATCTATACAGCATTCCAAAGTCATTAACATTCCTTTTCATAATTTGTTTTATATTTTCATAGTTTGTGTGCAATGTAAATGTAATTTTGCTTGAGCTTTTGTGCCAGTTCTGTCATTTTAATCCGATTGTAATAAAGCTTACTCAATGAAAAGTCTTGTTTGTCATTTTGTAAAATACATTATTTTAATCTTAATGACACTGAGCAATATCAAGCTTGTTTCTCTTATTCTTTATTACATGATGGATCAAAGAAATGCAGACCAGTTTCTCGTTTCAGGCTCAGTCTTTTAGAAATTAAGAGCAGATAGTGGCCTTCAGGAAAGGCTGACTTCAGTGTGAAATGTTAGATATTAGGTTTTGCTTTGTTTTCTGTTTTTGAAAAAAAATGCTTTATCTATATTATTCAGCGCAAGTCGCCACATCAATAATAATTTTACAGGCTACTTTTTTGACAATATGGGCTGAAACGTTTCTTTGGTAGTACCAGTGGGATGCAATGTAACACCATCACCGATAGGGGGGAGTGTTATCTCACTTTTGACTACAATCTATGCTTTACACTTAGGCCCATGATATGAGGAGCTCCACGGTATGTTTTAGCCTGTGATGAGCTGCACTGTAAAACATAAACGTGTACGTTTTAAACAGCATATGAAAAACGCACTTAAGCATGAGTAATTTCTTATCCATGGTTAATTTATATTTCAAGCATTTACTGTAGGTTTCCAACGACTGTTTCAATGAGCTACATTTTTAGAAGCCTGGCCTTATTAAAAAATGACCGTCAACAGTTGACTTTTAGTAGCCTAACATGTTAAGGTACGTTGGCTATTAACAGGTAAATTAACTAAAAAATGTGAATAAACATTTGCGTCTACGTTTTAGACCGCTCAGTAAAGGCGAAGTGAGTTGCCGAAGTATTCCGAAATGTGAGTGACGTTTTCCGAAGATGACGTTGGAGAAGGGGGGGTCGAGTGTGTGAACTAAGCGGAGGTGAAGAAGAGGAGGATGAAGCTGGGAGCTGAGGATGGGAGGAAGAGTGTAGTGAGAGAGACAGGCTGGCTATCAAGGGCTGTGTGTGCATGCCTGCAAGTGTGAGTGCGTGAGTGTGAGAGGGATTCGGTGGGACTTCGTAATCGGACTGAAACAAAGACGCATTTTAGCCGACCTCGGAGACATTGTAACGGAAACTTTAAACTTTTACCCGCCAGATCCTCGCCACGGTGCCGGGTCCCGGCTTTGTTTCTCGGCGGGGGAGTACTGGAATAAATGCAGGGATAAAATAGCTTCAGATCGACATTTTTTCACGCAAGAGGGGAATCCCTGGGACCGTGTTTGTAAGGGGGAACGAGAGAATGGCGGCCAACATGTATCGAGTTGGAGGTAAATAATCTATTATATTATTTTAGGAACTGTAAAGCATGGTTGTTTAGCGTGTTAGCAACATCGCTAGCTCAACTTAACCGGTTATGGTTGCTAGCTATCAAGCTAACTTCGTCGTACACGACATTATTTGTTTCCGCCTCCAGCCACAATGGCCGGCTAACTGGCAAGCTAATGTTAACAAGCTAGTGTGCTAGCTGAGTAGCGACATGAGACGTAATTAACACGTCTGCTTTGACTTCGCTAGCTGGCTAGCCAACAAGAAAGCTAAGGCCACTGAAGGTAGTAGGCTGGTCTAGTAAATTTTAAAGCTAGCTCATACTGTTTAGCATATCTAGCCTTGTGTTTGTTGTATGACGCTAACGTTAATTCAGTGGGGAGCCAGCTAACAAGAACTGTAGTAGCCGGCCAGGTAGCACTGTTTTTCACACTTTTGGGGAAGTAACTTGCAACTATGTAGCATCTGACTTTCATGTAGTGTTTTTGTCCTTTACATAAAATGACCAACTGCAAGAACTTTTTCCTTCTAAGTTTAATTCAACTTTCTCACACACCACCTAGCTGGCAGCATGTGTTGCTAGAGATAACTTTATGGTTTAAGTTGGGTGCAAAAGTTGTCCAAGTTATGATGTTATCTGAACAACTATGATATTCATAATCAAGCTGACTAACTTGTAACCAGTGATGTTCTTATCGATCTGTCAGATTTTGACAGGGCATTATCACAATCTTGGTTCATAGTTTTTTTTAGGATCGCGTTAGTGGTCCAGCAAACGTCAACTCACTTGTAATGATGGGACATGGTCGTTTTGAATTTGTTAGACCATCGATAAATACGTGATCTAAATCGTGGTCATGGCCATGACTTTGCATTTAATTACATTAGTGGACTGGTCAAGCCAAGTCATTAGTTGACTAAAAGGATCGTATCAAACGTATAGGTTGTAGTTGCTTCATTTTTGTGCATGTGGAGGTGGTTTTGGTGTATCTATGCCCACCATCGACGCCGTAATAAGCAGGCGTTCGTTTTGTCATAATTTCTCTACATTAACGACCGGCTGAACGTGCCTTATGCGCTGGATGGATGCGTCTTGTCGTAACTGTTTCATTCTGACCGTAGTGCCATGGCAGAGATTGTTGCCAGGGGACCTGTTCACACAGGACAGCGTGTAGGCTATACATGCACTAACATCTTACTTACTTCTACGCTGTCTCATCACCCTGGTGTCTGTGCCGATGTTGTGGTCATCACCCCTGTGTCTGCCGATGTTATGGTCACTGAAAGCGCTGACTCGTGCGTCCATTGGGTCTGATATATTCCTATTTTATTGTGAGATGCTCGAGATGATCATGACTGTCTTAAAATAGGTCACGGTAATACGACCGTAGACTGAAATATGCTCGCTAGTATGCCACCTCAAATGCATATAGCGTCTTGCACACTAATGAGAACAGTTGAGTCGGAACGTATACCCCAGAGATGCTAGTCTCTAATTCTTGGACCACAAACGGCAGGTATTGGCTTATCTGACCCTGCCGTCCTTGATGTCTAGGTAAGTACGTGGTTGTCAGTGGTAAACAGTAAGTCACTTTTCCAGTTAGTTCTGAAACACAGGGTGGCTTAAGGTTCATGCTGTAGTGTGGTTTTGAAGGACTGGTTTTGGTCTTTAGAATATTAGAAAAGTTTAATGGTACGCTCTAGCTGAGTAGATGCCATGTACTTCCTTAGGTTCTAGGACAGGATGTTTTCCAGAGGCCTCCCAGAGCACTGCTTGCTGATATGTGGTTGTGTGGTCATCTAAAACAATTCAAATTTGTCGCGAATCCCGGTCGCTCGTTTCATACATTCCCGCCTCAGCGTTTGATATAAGACAGACCACATTCAAGTCAATCCAGTCTTTTATTTAACAACAAAAAAACGACACACGCATGCACTCACTCACTCACACCACAATACTCTTCAACTGCTCTGTCTATTCACCCTCCCCTCCACGATCTTGGCCTTGTGTCGGGTGCCTGTACCACGGCACTGCAGATGGTGTCTTCCGGCGTGTCGGCAAGGTCTGGCTACGCTCCAGTCTTCGCCACTGTGGCGCTAAGCACCTCGGTCGACAAAGACTGTTAACCCGTTGTGCGCCGCCCTCTCGGGAACCTGTAGTGTGTGTGCGCGCTCAAGGAAGCCCCCTCTCTTCAGTCTATTGTTCCATCTCTTCGTTCCATCAGAGCCTCTCAAGGGGCAATCTTTGAATAATGAATGAGCCTGATGACTGTTTTAGACCTGATTTTGCATACAAAGGGCAGTCTTTGTGGATAATTACTTTATTATATGAAATCAAAACCCATTTTTTTTTTATTGCAATCAACGTCATTCTGATTAACACTGTGTAGGCTATTGATTTAATCATGGCTGTGTTGTTAGGAGAGGATGAAGACCTAGGAAAGGTCTTGTGCATTCTACTCGACCTATTGAGACTAGGCTAAAGTAATTGCTGTTGCACTTTCACTGTCTCAGTTAACCTAGGTCACAAGATACTATGCAGCATTCTCTCGTAAGACTGTTGCTATGTTTAGCAAAGCCACGGTCAGCTTTTCAGACCTTGCTTGTCTCCTAAATGTCAAGGCACTTAGGTTAATTGTCAATTTGTCAATATGTACACCCACAACACTGTACGCATAGGAACGCACACACATTCATAGGTTGGTCTTTATGGCGACAAAAGGGCATACCTTTGTCAAGGCTAAATGCCCAGCAGAGAAAATGAAACTTGAAGATTGAAAATTTGTTGAGTTACCCCATGGGTTGTAGCCACTTCAACATGTAAAGGTTTCATCCCTGGCCCATGTTACACCTTTACACCAAGTGTCATTAAAGTCAGGCCTGTTGTGTTTTTGCATAAACCTTTACGCTATTAACGAGAACAAACCCCTCTGAAAACATGGCGTCATTGGTGGAGGCAATAAAATGGCCTGCTCACTAGTTGTATGGCCCTATGCCTCAGAATAGGATGGGCATACTATGCAGTTGTCGGTATGTCCAGGAAGAACCTACCAGCCGCTGGTATGAGTTGGCCTGTTTCTCATGACGAGCACGTCGAGCGCTCTGGTGGGATTGGTGTCGCGTCAGCTTTGCTGTCTCAGGACTAGGCTCTGATCAACAATTACCTGATTGACATGAACGAGGGCCTATCCGCTCAGTTACTCCCTGTCCTAATTGGACATCCCACCTGTTCTCTTCATAGTCTGCCATTCCCCAGTTGATGGTAGTGATATCTGTTTTTTAAGTATGGCTAAATATTTTTAAATGTGAATAGCGATAGACAAATAGCAGAACAGTGACAGTCAACTCTAGACTCTGTCGTCTGCCACCATGAATATAATGAGGTTTATTTCTGGTAGGTGTTGGAAATCCCGTGTGGTCGAGGCTGTTCAAGGCTCCCCTGCTCAATGCCTCTCAAAATGACTGAGATGCAATCTTCTGTGTAGCAGTACAGACACTCTGATGAACCCACGCAAATACACACACACTCAAATGCATGCACGCACGCACCCACAGGCACAGACACAAACGAGCACACCCACAAATGATGCTGGTCAGTTGTTGTATGGCAGGTTGTTGGTGTGGCAGATGTGTGTGGGTTTTGGGCTTAGGAAGCGTTTCTTCTCTCCAGCCAGGCGTCAGTTCTGTTCTGGCACGTTGGCCGCGCGCCTCCCCACGCTGATTAGGTGAGGAGTGGCACGGCTTGGTGCCAAGAAAAGGCCCTTTCTGTGTCTGTCTGTCTGTCTCTGTCTGTCTCTGTCTGTCTGTGTGTCGCTCTATCTCGTTCTTTCTCTTTCACTCTCTTTTTCATCCACGTGTTGTGTGTGTCTCATTTTTCTTGGTTCGGTCTGGAAGTCCGTGAAGTTTAAGGCCAGCCGCTTAAAGGTAAAGCCCAGCCAAGTAGCTCAGCCAGGGCCATGATGGAGCTGCTGGTGGCCAGCCCCGTGCCCCCCACCCCCCCACCTCAGGGCCCAGTCATTGGTCTCCATGGCTGCACGTTTACAGCTACTACTTTTGGGAGCGCTCATGTCATGTCCTCAGAGTAGGCTAGTGGCTCGTCATTTATGAGTGTTTGACTCAGCGTTGCCTGGGAAAGGCATCCCTCACGCTTTGTTGTGTCTACACTCCGCTCGACTGGCCGAGTTGGACAGAACTTGTTCATCCCCCATGTTTTCAACCAGACTTAGCCAGTTCGTAGGTACAGGTCAAAATCCAACATGTCCGTGTGTGTGTGTGATCTGTGTCCATTTGTACAGTACAGTACATGTTGTGAGGAATGTTAGGTCATGTCCTTTATGTGGCGGACTCCCAGCTGGACCTATTTTATGGACTTGACTCTGTTCTCATGAATGTTGTGAGTTGGGCTCTGAGTGGCTGTGGACTTTGTTTTTATTGATGAGAAATTCCCACTCATTTATTGCTATCCAAGGCCTGATAAGACCATTCACCATGTAATGGCAGGAAGTAGAATGGGATGAAAGTTGATGTTGTGGAGCCTCATTCCAAACATCTGTTTTGTATGACTTCTCCCCCCCATATCTTTTGTAGTAAGACCCTTGGGATGGCTCACTGTGTGTGTGTGAGAAGCAGGTAGAAGCTTATTTCATGTTTTGTTTACTTTTGGTAAAGTGTGTGGAACTGTTTCTGTGTGCAGTCAGTGTGTGGAATGTCATCATGGTGGTTAGGGGTTTTACTCCGCTTCTTGTTGTAAAGGTGAATATCAGAGGAAACCTGGAGCTCAAGACAGTAGTGGCGTCGCTGTGCGCTGCAGAGCTTACTTTTGTATGGTGAGTGTCTGCTGCAAGGAAGTGATAAGCCAACACCAGCTGGAGACTAGTGTGTGTTAGGAGGTCCACACACCGAACCCCTGGTGTGGTCCCCTCCCAAAGGATTCAGGAAGTTTAGTGGGTTTATTGTTTTCACCTGTGCTTCTCATAACCGTTAGGCATTCTTCTTAGCTTGCCTCCTCGCTTTCTCAGTCTGTTCACCACACCCCCACTCTGTGTTCCCTTGTGCACCAACACCCCTCCACTGTCCACTCCGCTCTGTCCAGTTGGCACCTGACCACGCAACAGCTGACTGCTTCTGGAGAAAGTTCCTGATGGCCACATAATGGCGCGATGTCACCGGTTGTACAATGGCGTGTCTCGTTGAGTTGTCGAGGTTATTGGGAAAGTGCTGTGTCAGAGGCAGAGGGTCCACTCCACTGCGGCTCTTTGTGACTGGCCTGGCCTGGCCATACTCAGCTACACGGAGTGAGAGGGCTGTGGGGCTCATCTGTTGGAGTCTGCCCTGATCCCTTGGCTGGATGTGGGGTTTGGGGTAAAGCTGGAAGAACTGTGGGTGCGGGCGAGGGTACAGCCAGAGCTCAGGAACCCAGTGGTGTTTCTCTCGTTGAAGAAGTCCCCGGGACTGTTGTGTGACTGAGTGCGCCTTCCTGCTGTGGTGTCTGGATGTAAGACGCAGGACTGATCGATCACCGCCCTGGTGTATATGCAGGCATGTTCCACCTTGCTGTGAGGGTTCTAGACACACACAGACACACAGGAACACACAGTGCAACCTTCTTGTGTCTACCACCGTTTATTTACACACACAAAAAGACTGGTACACGCGCGATTCGTAGCTCTGTTGGAACTGTGCGTGCGTTTGTGTGCACAGTAGTCAGGCTGCTCGATTATGGCAAAAATAGTAATATTATAACAATAACATGTTAAAAATGTATTCTGTATACAACAGTTACCCACTG
This sequence comes from Sardina pilchardus, assembly GCF_963854185.1. Lineage (NCBI taxonomy): Eukaryota > Metazoa > Chordata > Actinopteri > Clupeiformes > Clupeidae > Sardina > Sardina pilchardus. Next base: position 1,951,113 of record NC_085009.1, read on the forward strand.
TAAAGCAAAGGGGTGTGTGTGTGTGTGTAGACTCTCCAACCTGCAGTGCCTGACACAGCAGTGGGCCTACTCCTATCATACCAGACCAGTCAAGGCAGTTTGGCTCATTTTCAGTGAACCTGAACGGTGTGGGTGTGAGTGTGTGTGCACGCCAGCATGGGCAATAAGGAGGGTGTTCCACTGCCCTCATAATATTTCACAATGCGTTCCTAATAAAATTATGGTGGATGTGAAAAATGAAACTGTTCCATCAGCGCACGTGTGTGTGTGTGTGTGTGTGTGTGTGGGCGTGCATGCAGCGTTGAGCAGGCGCTCCTTTAGGTCACACTACTCTGCGTGCTGCAGCAGTGGAGCTGAGTCTGAACGGCGTGTGTGTGTGTATTACGTGTGTGTGTGTGTGTGTGTCACACCCAACATTGGTCTGGCCCCTGTAAATGCAGAAAGCGGTTTACAGTGGAGTCTTGACGGTGCGAGTTGGTCAGCAGTTAGTGGAAGATGAATGCAATGTCTTCAGTGTGTAATGTCATGCGTCATGTCATAGGACCTATCTATTTGCTTATTTAGATGTTTACATGTTTATATCCGGATACTACTGGAGTTGAATTGCTATGATGTCCCTGGAGGTATTCTTAATGTCTTTCTCTCTCTCTTGTCCCCCACAGATTATGTGTACTTTGAGAACTCCTCTAGCAACCCCTACCTGATCCGCAGGATAGAGGAGCTGAACAAGGTGAGTGTGGTGCGCCATCCCTCTTTCTTCTGTCCCGTTCACTCGTTCCCTCCATTCATCCATCGCTCACTCCATTCATGCCATCGCCCCATCAAATCGGTCGCACCCTTTCTGCATCCTTCCGTAGCATCGACTTGCAGTTAGCGACGTCGTCCTCCGAGCCCAACTCTTAAAGCTCTTATGTAATGGCGTGTATGACACAGGCCTGTTTGCCTGTGCAAAGATTAAGTCCATTTATGTAACGCAGCAGCAATTCGCGGGAATTGAAGGACTGGTGGAGAGCCCCCATGACTGCTTCCTATCTCTGAATAATTGAGTGAGAGATGAGTTTGCTGAACACAGGGCGGGAGTAAAAATGCCCATGTGTCTGTCTGTCACGGGCCTGTGTCTATTAGGCCAGGATCAACAATGCTGCTGCATTCACCTCACACGTCTCCTTGTGGTGTGTGTGTGTGTGTGTGTGTGTGTGTGTGCGTGTGTGCGTGTGTGTGTGTGTGTGTGTGTGTGCGTGTGTGCGTGTGTGCGTGTGTGCGTGTGTGCGTGTGTGCGTGTGTGCGTGTGTGCGTGTGTGCGTGTGTGCGTGTGTGTGTGTGTGTGTGTGCGCACGCGTGGATGACTGAGTTCCTGGATGGTTGCTGCTGATGGGAGCTCTGTCATGGCTGCACCTCCTCCAGTCCCAGCTCTCTTCCTCCGTGGTGTCCACTCGGTGGCTCACGCGAGGTGTAGATGTCCGCCTGTGGCAGGGTGATGGCAACTGTTCAGCAGTACATAAGAGCTTTGAGCCAGGACACTTCCTTAAACAGTACGACATGAGTGGGTTTTGGTACATGATATCCCCATGTCTGTGTCTGTGTGTCGCAAGGATACCCACACTCTTGGAATGCCTCTTGTCCAATCAGAAATGGATTAATGATTTGACCGGGCCTAACTGTTGTATCACAGCCCATAGATACCTAGCGGTCCCAGTAGAGTATGGAGCTCTGTGTAAATGCTGTGTGTAAGTTGTTGCTGTGTCAGTGTTTTGTAGAATCGTCTTAAGTGATTGACGCTCACATTGCATGTCTTTCCCCCCACAGACGGCCAATGGGAATGTAGAAGCCAAGGTGGTGTGTCTGTTCCGGAGGAGGGACATCTCAGGCAATCTGAACACCCTGGCTGACAGCAATGCCCGTGAGTGAACACTCTTCTCTTTCATTTCTGCTCTCCTCCTTATCCCCTCTTTGCTCTGTCCATCCCTGTGGTCTCCTCACCTCCGGCTCAGCCGTGTTTCTTTATGGGCAAAAGATGTCCGTCGCCTCCGCTGGCTCCATCTCTGCTTACTAGACACGTGAGCGTGCAGCCATGTTTTTAGTGACAGGCTGATAGTGTTGTGTTTCCCTATTTGCATACTTTTCTGAGTAGCATCATTTCTGAACCCCTGAGTCAAATCAAACGCCTCTTTGCATACACGCAGCATAAATAAGGGAGCACTTATAAGGGACTGACCGCCTGCCTGTATGTCTGACCGACCAGTGCTGGTCAGATCTCCCATCAGTTTAGGAGTACGCTCTAACTGCACATGTATGGCGATGCCAGCCATCCCTAGCATTGCACCACAGTGCCCAATCTGCCAGGCCCAGTGCCCTGAGATTGGTACAGCAACACACCAGTTGAATGTATACTGCTAGCAGCTGATGGAGGCGGTGCAGTGAGGGGGGCCTTTGGCTGAGCCACAGCCTGAGGAGGGTTAGCCAGATCCAGAAGCTCCCCCCAACACACACACATACACACACACACACACACACACACACACACACACACACACACACACACACACACACACACGCGCACACACACACACACACACACAGCCAATCAATCAATCCCCTACCCCCCTCATGCCTCCCAGGCCTGTGCCTCAGACACAGCTATCTGGCCCCTCAGCATCTGTGGGGAGAGGCAGAGGCGCTGTGTTTGTCTCATTGTGGCCAGAGTGTAATGGGATCCTGTAGTGTACGCACACACACACATACGTTCACACACTGGAGCTGGAGACACAAATATTTGTTATGGCTGACTATGAGTGGAGCAGGAACACTGACCCGGCATCGTGTGTGTGTGTGTGTGTGTGTGTGTGTGTGTGTGTGTGTGTGTGTGTGTGTGGTGGTAGTGGTAGATGGCCGGCCGCTGTCCTTTACAGCAAATTGTTTACGATCCCTTCACACGTTTGGTTCAGATGCCAACAGCACACTTAAAAGGTTATCAATACAAGCTCATCTTTTCCAACACAGTCATACTTTTCTCAAACAGCTGGGAGCTGTATTTTATTTGCGAGGCGAGTAGAACGTGTGGGTGTGTGCGCGCATATGTGATTTAGGAGAGACCCCCTGCAAATCATTATGACTTGATTGACTGATCCCGTCATGGTGTGTGTGGTGATTGAAAAGGAATGCTCCCTCCTGGAGCCAAACATTGGTGATTGTGTCATGGAAGGGCTTTGAGTGTTGGAACCAACGACCTTAAACCACATGGACAGCGTAGCGTTGTGCTCGTATGGTCTGAAAGCAGCCAAAACATGTCAGTCATATTGGCAGCATCGGAGCTTGTGCGGTGAGGGCCTCTTTGAATCAGAGGAGTGCTTAGTACATTGCAAATTGCCCTGATCCGTCCAGAATTGACCGCAGCTTTTTGGCTTCTTCCGGTGGCTTCACTTTTGTCCGGGCGTATGCTATCCATTGTCTTTGCTGTCCATTGGTTGCTCACGGCGAACTCAAATGGCAAGCGAAAAAAAGCGCCGGCCTCTTTTGAACGCACCTCAGCACTCCAGCGCAAGACTCAGACAATGGAGCTCTCTCCTCTGCAGCACGACTGACGGGGCGCAAAGCAAAGATTTCACTTGAATGGAATATGAGCAAATGAGTTCATATTTGTGGTGCTGTACAGGGTCTGAATCACGTTTTGTTAGCACCTTGGTACTTTTTGTTCCCATTAGAATTTAGCAGACTAATTAAATGGAGTGCATTTATCTTGCACAGTGTCCTGAAGTTCAAAGACACACACACACGCACACGCATACACACACACACACACAGAGAGAGTTAATATAACAGTTAGTGGGTATTGTGAAGTAGAGTACATGCTCAGTTCAGTGAGTGCATTATGTTACGCTCACTGCACTACACCAGGCCTGAGAGCAGCCCAGAACAGAGTGAGAGTGAGAGTGTGTGTGTGTGTGAGAGTGAGTGTGTGTGTGTGTGTGTGTGTGTGTGTGTGTGTGTGTGAGAGAGTGAGTGAGCGGTCTGCTGAGATATGATGTACAAGAGTTCACCTCAGGAGGTCAGCACCGGATGTCAGCCCCAGCCTGGTCTCCTCTCCAGACTGACCCGCACCACACACACACACACACACACTCACACACACAGGCACACACCAGTGGTCCAGCAGATCTGCTGAGCTGCATTTTTCGGCGGGTCAGGACTCTTTTCAGCAGGCTCCAGGTCAGCCTCTAATCAGGCATTAATCCGGCAGATATGGAACACCCGTCCGCTGAGCTGCTCAGCGTGGAGTTAGCGGAGTAGGAACGGTTAACACTAGCGCTCCTCCTAGTAAACATGAGCACCATGATATACATCACAGGGACATCAGGAGGGCATCTGAGAGGGCCGCAAGACCATTTCAGACCACTCGATGCAGTCGGCTTCAGTTGGTGTTGATTGTGTATGGGTAGGTCCAGTCTGATGTCCGAGAAGTAATGAAATAAACTTCTTATTCTGATAGCCCCAGACATGCAGTTGAAATGGCCATGTCCACTAACGCAGGGTTAGGCTCATGGTAGTGTTTGCCTGGGATTGATCAAGGATCAAACCACATCATGATAATAATAATAACAATAATGCTAACTATAGTAAATACTATTATGTAAGGACATTTTATGAATTATGTAACCCATCCATCGATATATTATTGTTTGTGATATTGCGCGTGCCTTTTCCATTAGCCTAGCTGTCCTGTACTTGCGTTGGCCCGTGTCCATCAGTGTGTGTGTGTGTGTGTGTGTATGCGTGTGTGTGTGTGGGGTCCAGCTGCAGCGTGTGTACAGTATGGCCACCAGGAGCGCATTAGCATGAGCGGAGGCTCCGCCGGCCACACAAAGGGCACAGTGTGTGAAGGGCAGACGGAGCGGAGCGGAGCGGCGCGGCAGCCGTGGACTGCTGGACTGGCCCAGTGGTCAGTGGTTACAGGCACACTACAGTTGAGCTGCGCCCCAGCTGACGCCTGACCTCCAGCACAGGGCTACACACAGATGGACAGACAGACAAGTGACTGCAGGGGCCCTGAACCCATTACCCCCTCTGTGTGTGTGTGTGTGTGTGTGTGTGTCTGAGACTGAAGCCCCAACCCCCAATCCCCCCCATAATACAGGCTGTCTGAGCTGTTCAAAACGGATGCATTGTGAACCCCCCGCCGACCCCCTCCACCCCGCCCGCCCACACCCCGCTCTGAGCGCTCATCTGTGAGCCCTCCTCCCCTGACCTCCCTCTGACACGCCCTGTCCACAGCTGGAGCCCCTCATCATGTGCTGGTGGCCACACACTGGTCAGGCGTGGGGCAGCACAGATTGACCTCAGTCACGTCTCACTCCATGGGTGCCTCGCAACATCTCTCCTCCATCCTCCATGCTCGCTCCTCCAGGCTCGTTCCCACTGATCTATAGCTAGCACTGGATAGACTTTCCCATTGTTGCCTCCCCATCATTCTTTATGTATATCAGTGAGGACAAGGATTGAGGACGGAAGGGAGGGTGTATAAAAGACCAAATGAGAGACACCCC
>NC_085009.1:1959152-2071652 GCF_963854185.1 Sardina pilchardus
TTCTATTCAGGATATGCACGTCTCTGACGTCTGTGTGTGTCCGTGGTTTGTGTTTCGTTTCTGCAGGGGAAAATGCAATGTCACACTGTTGAATGAGACGGACGTATTAACAGGCTACCTTGATAGAGAGGTATGTGCACACACACACACACACACACACACACACACACACACACACACACACACACACACACACACACACACACACACAATAAGAGTGAATACTTCCTCAATTAACTGAAGGTGTATGCAGGACTCCTCACTATAAAAAGCTGTAATGTGTGTGTGTGTGTGTGTGTTTGCAGGATTGCTTCTTCTACTCTCTGGTGTTTGACCCGGTGCAGAAGACCCTCCTGGCTGATCAGGGGGAGATCCGCGTGGGCTCCAAGTACCAGGCTGAGATCCCCGACAAACTGCCCGAGGGTAAGTGAGGCCGCCGGACCAACAGGCCAAGGTCATGACCTCTGTGAATCACGGCTGACCCCTGGGGTTGAAGTTCAGGATTAAACCGCCCTCCTTCCCCCAGCCAATCAGCAGTGGAGATCCCACTTATTAGCCAGCACAAATGAATGCTAACGATCACACCAAACGCTCTTAGCTCTAGTGCTGTACTGGTGTGTGTGTGTGTGGCCTACCACTCTACTTGGACACCTAGCTGCCCCCAATCTGTGGGCCATGAGAAATATAATGATGTTGGCAATCTAGTGCCTAGTGTCCGTCCCAGTCATCAGTGATCTGTGTTGTCATGTATGTGGAAGGTCCTATGCTTTGCATATGTGTGCACATTATAAAACCTTAGCTAAAGGAGAAAGACTCGCCATGCTTGCCCTTGAGGGTGGCATTTTGGATGTGCGTGCATGCGTGTGTGTGCATGCACTCGTGCAGTGTATGATGACCCTGAGGGCAACTGTGTTTCCATACCATGCCGTCTATGTAAATTGTAGCGGGTGGACACGGTGAAATGGCACATATTGCACGTACATTTTCTATATCTGTCCACTTGAAGCTGCATCATACGGCTTCGCTAATCAGGCAATGCTGTCTATAATGTCCTTGACTTCCTATATGCATATGTGTTGACGTGTGTGTGTGTGTGTGTGCGCACTCATGTTGCTCACATGTGACTGTCCGTCTTAATGATGAGTCACCTTTTGCTGTAGCTGGGCCTTTTTTTCTTCTTTCCCCCGATCTTTCGTTCGCTCGTCTGCACGTATCCCTCCTGCCCTTAATTTCCCTCGTCATCCTGCGCTCTCCCATCCTCCCCTGTCATCTTAAGCAGCGGCTATTTATGGACCCAAGAGGTCTGATGGGATGTTTATTCACACACACACACACACACACACACACACATACACACACACACACACACAACACATGCACATATGCACACACACTAACATACAAACTCGTGTTGCATCAAGGCTGTAGGATCTGGGTCTTCTCAAAAAGAGTGAAACCAGGACTGATGTGCGATGTCTGTTTATTGTAATGTGTGTGTCGTTTGTTTGTTTGTTTGTTTGTTTGTTTGTTTTTTATTTGTTTGTTTCTGATGTGTGGGGGGGTGTTTTCTCTTTTCCTGGGACAGGTGAGTCAGACAGCCGTGTGCAGGAGAAGCTGGAGACTAAAGTGTGGGACCCCAACAATCAGCTGAAGGACTCCCAGATTGACCAGTTCCTGGTGGTGGCTCGGTGAGTGTCCTCTCTGGCCTCAGGGCTAAGGGCTCGTGCTCCAGTCTGGAATGTTCCGCTCTTGGGCTCTGTGCAGCCATTGGAGACCATGTCTGTTGCTAACAGCGCTGTATAAGTTAGTCGAGTTGAATAGTCTCTCCCCCCTCCACCACCTCCCCTCCGTCACCTTTTTTCCTCTTTCTCTTTCTCGCTACCTTCCTCTTTCTCTCCTGCCTCCGTAGCGTCTGTTTCTTCTGTCCCTTCTGTCTCACTTCCCACATGAACTCTGGAGACCTCATGACAGAATGGGACTGTTCTCATAGACACTCCGCTGCCCCCTTTGTCACAGATGCTCTGAAGGCTGAGCTGAGAAGCGCTCTCAAAAATACAATAAAATAAATGTATCTCTGAATCTTCTCAGGCTTCTAATCCATATTCATAAGTTCCTATGGTCTGGGCTCAATATAGTCAAGTAATAATAATGATAATAATAAAAATAATAATAATGATGACATTCTTCTGCTTTCATCAATATTGTAGAGATTTATTTTTAATGTACTTTGTCAGGGGTCTGCCATTCTTGCTGTTGCTTTTTAAAGATGTAATGCCTTGTACCTCCATGGCCACTGAATTAGTGGGCGCCCTCTTGTGGCTGGACATAGAGCTACACAAGGAAAGGGCTGACCTACAGAGAGCTCTGGCGTAGTAGAGGTTCACTGTTCAGTAATTCAGTTGTGTATGTCCTCCAAGGTAACCAGTCTAAAGGAGTAATTTACAGTATGTACAGTTCTTATAAGAGAGGATTTAACGGTAGGGTTAATCTGTTTTAGAAAGACATACAAGGCAGAGAGGGTCTTTTGAAGTACTCCCAGCGCATCTAAGCATTTGTTGATGCCCAGATGACGCTATGCTACCTAATCATTAGCTAAGCCTGCGCTTTCTTAAACACCTCTCCCCAGATAGGCATGTAATGATTGCTGTGTGTTGAGGGTGGTGGAGTATGTGTGCTCATCAAACCTCAAACTGTTCCTAAATCGCACTGGGATTTTAGTGTGTACATAGTAACAGTTGTGTGTGCATTTTAAAGGCCGGTGTGCTGTGTGTTGACTTCATAAGAATTAGTGAGTGGCTGGTTAATGTAGCCATGGGATCTTGTGTTGCTGCTACTAGCGTTGGCTACTATGCTGTTCCTTACATGAGTTTGTGTATGTATGTCAGCATATATTTACTGGTTGCGGAACTGTGATGAAGCAGTTTGGGTGTGACCACACATGTGTAGGTTGACCTATTTGACTTGGTTTGATGTACTCTATGTGAGTGTGCGCCATTTGCTACAAGTGTGTGTGTGTGTGTGGGCGGGTGAGTGTGCGTGCGTGTTGTGCACGTTTCCCTGTGGTTTATGTGTTGTAATGTATGCGGTGGTGATGGGGTAGTTGTGCTGTGTTAATGAGGCTGTGTGTGCGTGTGCTACAGGGCTGTGGGGACGTTCGCTCGCGCGCTGGACTGCAGTAGCTCCATTCGCCAGCCGAGCCTGCACATGAGCGCAGCAGCGGCATCCAGAGACATCACACTGGTGAGACACACACACACACACACACACACACACACACACACTGGTGACACACACACATACTGTTTCAGTTGTACACAGTGTTAAACATACACATTACACATAGGAATGCATTTATGTTTTAAATGCCACACCATGCTTTTGTGTTCACCCTCTCACGTGCCATCACAAGCTGTTGCCACTCTCCTACACCAGTGCCACTAGCACCAACTATACGGGCAGCATCCCAGATGCTTAAGTCAGTCTCTTTTTTTTTTGCCCCAATCCAGTTCCATGCCATGGACACCCTGCAGAAGAACGGCTACGACCTGGCCAAGGCCATGTCCACCCTAGTGCCGCAGGGGGGCCCGGTGCTGTGCCGCGACGAGATGGAGGAGTGGAGCGCCTCGGAGGCCATGCTGTTCGAGGAGGCGCTGGAGAAGTACGGCAAGGACTTCAACGACATCCGCCAGGACTTTGTAAGAGACACAAAGACAGAGCATGGAACATGAATGTTTGAAATGACTGCTCGTCAGGAATCCGTTTTGGAGTCCATAAAAAGGTTGGAAGTAGAAAATAACATCGATAATGTGACCTTTTCAGTTGCCATGGAAGTCTTTGGCCAGTGTGGTCCAGTTCTACTACATGTGGAAGACCACTGACCGTTACATTCAACAGGTACGTCCAGTCTGCTCCATGTCCTGTCCCCTGTGGTCGTTAAAGTGACTAGAATGCACCAAACTGGACTTCACCAGAGCTCAATCTTTTGTGTGTGTTGTTGTTCACAGAAGCGACTAAAGGCAGCTGAGGCTGACAGCAAGCTCAAGCAAGTTTACATCCCCACCTAGTGAGTATTCTGTCAAAGCACATCCAGTCCATGAACTGAACTGTATGGACATTTCATTAGTGTGAATGACTGAGACAACATCAGCATAACCTCATAACCTATTGTGTTTATCTATTGTGTTTATTATAAAGAGTATTCACACGTTCTGCAATATTATTACTAAAATTGTATTTAGTGATTTCACATGCACTCCCAAGGCTGGGGGCTCATGAATCAATCTGGTCCCGATACTATCTGTGTAGCTAAAGAAGAGAAATACCCCTAAATAGGCAGTGTCTTCCTCAGCGCAGGCTTACCCTCACCTGCACCTGTGTGTTGTAGTGAAAATGTAAAAGTTAGTGCTAGAGTATGCCTCAGGTATCACATGTATCTGCTGGTGGGATATATTTGGGTATTCACTATTCTGTCCCACACCTACTCACACTCCCTGTCCCACTTCTCCTCCTGTAGCACCAAACCCAACCCAAACCAGATTATGGCTCCTGGCAACAAGCCTGGCATGAATGGAGCAGCCGGCTTCCAGAAAGGACTGAGCTGTGAAAGCTGTCACAGTAAGTGTGTGTGTGTGTGTGCGCGCCTCAACCCAAGTTTGCTGCATTTTTTGAGTTCTACATTGATCATTGCGTATTTAGAAAGTTTGTGTGCACATTCTAGCTCAGAGAATCATAGCTAAATGTCTGCACATACATGCACATAATAACTGGTGTACCGAGTGTGAGCCTGTCTGTGTGTAACGTTAGTGGCGTTGGTTAAGCAGCTGCCCTGTGTGTTGCAGCTGCCCAGTCCCCTCAGTGGTACGCCTGGGGACCTGCCAACCTGCAGTGCCGCCTGTGTGCCTCCTGCTGGATCTACTGGAAGAAGTACGGCGGACTGAAGACCCCCACACAGCTAGAGGGCGCCACAAGAACTGGCACAGTATGTTACAGCACCACTCACCCTGCATTTCCACAACGTCTTATCGTCTTGATAGAGAGGCGATATCAGGACTCGTGAGCTGTGAACTTGTTGCATAGCGTTAATGAACAGAACAGATTGAGTGATTTGTGTGTGAGGTATCTTGTTCTCCATAGAGTACCATTTGAAGCTTTAACTTTGCCATCTCGGTCTTCCCCCATTGTACCACTCCCCTTCCCTCCTCCGCCAATAGGACGCTCCGCCGCGCACCCACATGACCCGGCAGGAAGTGCAGGGCATGTCCCCGTTCACCAGCACGGCGGGCCGCGCCAAGCTCCTGGCCAAGAACCGGCAGACCTTCATCCTGCAGACCACCAAGCTGACGCGCATCGCCCGCCGCGTGTGCCAGGACATCCTGCAGCCCCGCCGCGCCGCCCGCCGCCCCTACGCCTCCATCAACGCCAACGCCGTCAAGGCCGAGTGTGAGTGGCCCGCGCACGGAGATGTCCGTCATGTCTGCTGCCCACGCGCTGGTGCGCTAACTGACCGCGTCTGCCCGTGTCTGACCCTTTTTCCCGTGCGTCTGCGTCCGCAGGTATGATCAGGCTGCCCAAGGCCCCCAAGACTCCTGCGAAGAGCCGGCCAATCCCGCGACCGTCCCTCGCCAACATCGTCAAGGAGCTAGGTGAGATGCCTCAGCATGCATAGAGCCTGTCAATAGGAGTCTGTCTGTCTCTGTCTGTCTGTCTCTGTCTGTCTGTCTGTCTCTGTCTGTCTGTCTGTCTCTGTCTGTCTGTCTGTCTGTCTGTCTGTCTGTGAGGGACAAATTGAGATTGTTATATTTGTTGGTATGGTAATGATGATGGTCTTTGTAGGTATACAGGCATTTGTTGTGTGCAATAGAAATGTGAAAAGGGTTCCAAATGTGTGCATTCTTCATTGTCTCTAGTTGGTGTTGAACTGACGAAACTAGTAGTCTGTGCGCTGCTGTGAAATGGCTTGTAGGTGATGCTGCAGTAGGCATGACTGCTTAATGAATTGCTGGTGTGCTTGTCTTCCCTCTCCTCCTCTCCTCCTCTCCTCCTCAGCGGTCCAGGCTCCTCTGAAGCTCAAGGCCCCGCGCAGCGCGCCCACCCCCATCAACCGTAACCAGGGCAACCAGTCTCGCAGTGCCACCGCCCTGCTGGGCAAGAGGCCCTTCGATAGTGTGAGTGGCCCCTCCTCTTTCACACTCTCTCTCTCACACACACACACACACACACACACACACACACATACATGCTTGCCTTACACACACTGAAGTTCTTTGTCTGCACCAGTAAAGGGGTGCCCCCTCACCCACCGCCCCTTGTAGAATTTCATATCCCTCTTTTGTCTGTAGCTCAATGACGCTGAATGGATTTCCTTTGTTTTTATTAGCTACCACAGTGATACTGCCGTTGTCTCATTAACTGAGCGCTCTCCTCGTAACCTATTGCTGTTCCACAGATGGGCCAACCTAGAAAAGAGGCTCAAAGATTAATATGGTCTGTATGTCTGTGCCTCTCTCCCTCTCTGCTCCACCACTCTCTCTCTTTATCTCCCTTTCTCTTTCTTTCTTTCTTTCTTTTGCTCTTTCGGGCATGCAGGTGAGCGGTCATCCCTTCTCGGCCAATGGGAGGCCGTTCCCATCGGGCATGAGGACCACCTCTCAGTCCGTCATCAAGCGTCAGAAGGTCAGCCAGGGTGATGCTCCCAACCCTGTGGTGTTCGTGGCCACAAAAGACACCAGGTACACTCAACATTCCAGAACAATCACTGTACCTGATAAGATCCTTTCATATCGAGATCACAGCTGATGATATTATACTCCCTTTCATGTGTCTCTCCTAATCGAAATATAAAGACATTAATTTTCTGATTCTGCTAAGATATATTGGAAAGTTATTTGAAGTTGATGAACAATTTGAACGAACTGTTCCGCTCTTGTTTCCTGGTTCTTGGAAATGAGGGCTAATGAATTAGAGCTCTGTAACCATGTAGCAGTCAACCTTAATTTCAAAATAATGAGTTACTTCCTGCAGCCTCACCTCATGCATACAGACCTGACCATCGGGCCTCAGCTCTCTCCCTCTCTCTCCCTCTCCCTCTCGTTCTTCTCAGTCTTCTTCCCTCCTGTTCATGTTAAATGGCCGCCATCTGATTCCCTATAGAAAACAGCCTATTATGCAGTGATTGATAGATTAGTGTTCCATATGAAGAACCGGTTCTTCAGTCCCTGTAGTAACCAGTGGGTTTTATGTGGGCAAGTTAGTGTAACAGTAGACCAAAGTCTACTGTTACACTAACTTGCCCATTATTAAGTCAAATTATTATTAAGTGCAATATCTATCTGATGACACTACTCACTCTCTACCCTTCTCTCTTTAGGGCCCTGAGGAAGCACCTGACGCAGGCTGAGATGCGGCGTGCCGCCCGTAAGCCCCACACGCCGGTGCGGGTGAAGTTGCCGCTGCCGTCGCGCCCGCTCCCCCTGCCCCTGGCCGTCCCCCTGCTGCCCTCCAGCACCAGCGAGCCCATCGTCCTGGAGGACTGAGCTCTGCGCTCTTCCCCACTCTCTCACTCCCCTCATCTCTCTCTCTCTCTTTCTCACTTCATGTCTCTTTCGGTTGGGTCATTCTTTCCTTTTCTCCCCGTTCCTGTTTTTTTTTTCCGTTAGCATTTGTTACCTCTCCGAAAGCTAATTAATGTCCTCATGAAACACGTTCATACACACTCTCTCCCACATCCGTTTGTCCCATACCCCATGAAGTTATAAGTTACAGCCACAGGTAGTGTACATGTATCACATAAAGTATCCATTACACACACACACACACACACACACACGCAATTTATAGATATCCCCACATAAACTAGGCTTTGGGAGTTAGTAGAGTTTTATTCCAACTTTATTGTTTAATTACATCTTCAAATCCCCAAACATCCCTTTTTTTAAATGGCAAATATTTTTAATTGTGTAATTTAAATCAAGTAATGCTCATCCTGAAGTATGGTGATCAAGCACACTTTGTGTTTTTTTCCTCTGGATCTACCTGAATTTTGTAAATATTACAGCATTTTGTTTTCCTTTCTTTTCTCAAGCAGTGGGCTCAGGGATGGCTTAGGTGTGGGAGAGGATCCAAATCGCTCTAGGGGAGGGAGGGGACTGACCGCATGGAACTTTTTTTCTTTTTTTTTTTCTTTTTTTTTTGTCTGTTCTCTTTTCTGGGGGGTGGGGGTGTCAGGAGAGATTTTGATGAAGAGTTCCCCTCCTCTCCCCGACGTCGTCCACTGTCTCAGCTGTCCGCTGTCTGTCTGTCCACCCACTGCCATGCAGTCACATTACACAGAAACGACCACTCCCCTCCCCTCTCCTCCCCTTCCCTTGTGAAGCCCCATTCCCTGAGACTCTGTTGTCCACACACAAACACACGCCACCACACACGCAAATGACTCCCTCCCTCCACTTAACAATTATGGAAAGGATGCTAACTTGTTTCCTTCCCCTTATGCAGTACTGAATTAATAAAATGGACAGCCTGGGTCTTTTGCAGTTTTTTTTTTTCTTTTTTTTTTTTTTAAGCGTCTTTTAAGAAGTGGAAGTGACAGGAAGTGGTTTTGGACCCTCATGTAGGTCTGCGGATCAGAAAGCAGAATTAGAAATGGATGGGATGTTTTAATGATGCTCCAGTCACCTGTCTGGCTAAATTGATGGAGTCATGGAAGGCCTTTTTAAAAAGATGGTTCTGACCAGACTTGGGGTTGAGGTGGAGAGACTGTACAGAAAAGGTTGAATGAGTGTTCTCAATGTCTTTTTTTTTTTAATGAGACTCTGTTTACCAGTTGAATGTCAGCATTTTGGAGTGACTGTCTTCTCTCCTCTCCTTGCCTCACCTCCTCTCTGATACCATGGCAACACTCAACCTGTTTCCGTGGCGCTCGAGAGGGCTGTTTGTCATCCTTTTCATGCACAAGCCGCCTTTTGTCAGGCATGGAGTGGACTGGTACAAGGGCGCGTCAGGAATGGTCATTGCTGGCTGTCATCAGCCAAAATGAATGGAAACTGTGGAGGGCCAAAGTGACCAGGCAAACAGGGTAGGGATAGTCAATCATACTGACCCTTGTGTCATATAATTGGATGGATGGAAGAAAAGGAAGGAATGTATGAATATGAATGGATGCTGAACCCAAATGGGTAAAAGGTGCTTAAGAGATCCTCTGATAGTCTGAGAACTTGGTTAGTGGTTTTGGTGGCCTCTGTAGTAATCAAATTGAATAAATCCTGGTAGTAGAATGGTAAAGGTCTTTCGTGGCACTGTGTCAGTGAACACAAGTTATAAAGCCATACAAAATATATATATGAACAGTATTCTGCAAACATCGTTGTGCACCCAACTTAATATCAAATAATGAGGGTGTATGTATACATGGTACGGTACCCAAACTACTACTATGCAGAGAGGCCGTAGTGAAAAGTGTGTATTGTAAGAGTAGGGATTGGCTGAGTATGCAAATTCTCAGTTTCTTTTTGGTGGTTATGATGAATTTTGAAGACCCCATTTTGGATCCCCCCCCCCCCTTTTTTTTTTTTTAGAACTTGCTTTTTGAACGGGTGTGGATGTTTCAAATTTCGACACTTCTTAAAATCCTTGAACATTTCTCTAGGCTTTAGAGAAGTTCCCCCTCTGCAAAGATAAAACATTGTACCCTAGTTGTGCCCAAATTCCTCCAAATTTATGTGGAGTTTTTGTAACATTTCATATAAGAAAAGAATCAAATTTAGCACCCCATGCACAGCAATCACTTATCTATATAAAAAGAAGAAAAACAAATGAGCAACATTGGACTCTCCACAGTTTTTATATAAAAGCTCTAGCTTGTATTTTCTCTTCGTTGTGGAGAAGTTAAAGCAGAATAAAAAAAAATCTGTACATGTGAACATGGTTCCTTCTGAGGGCAGGTAGGGAAGGGTAGTAAAGGGGGGTGGGGGGTGGCTGGGTTTTGGGGTGGGGTGGGGGGGTACCTAGGGCATAATAAGGGGTAGAATTTTTTGTATGTTGGAGAGATAAATCTTGCTTCAATTAAAATTTTCTTGTGTTTTTTTTTTATTATTTTATTTTTATTCCAGTGTCTCTGTATCCTTTAATGTATCTTGATAAAAGAAATAAAGTTTTTTTTCTTTGTGGTCGTATATATGTGCCCTATTGTGTCGTGTGTGTGTGTGGGGGGGGGGTGGAATACAGCTATGAATATTAAAAGGTAAAGGATAGCTTAAATGGGTATGGGGAACGGGAATTGAGGAAGATGACGAGAGGTATTTTAAAGTGTCGTTATGGTTTACTGCTTGTCCAAAATGGGCTGCTGGAGGTGAACTGTTTTTTTTTTTCTCCAACAGGCCATTTAGACGTTCTGTACACTATGCAACTTTAAAAACAAAATGTCTGAAAATAGGCTTATCGGCAGTTTCATGAATGTATAATATAATTAATCATAATGTATCATAATTAATTAACTCTTATGTTATCCTCAAATCTTACCGACATTCGTTATCCTTGGGGTCAATTTGACCCCAGCTAAATAAACTCTCCAAAAATGATAATAATTCATATTGTTACCCAGCTTTTTTGTGGACCCTGGAACCCTGGCTGGCAATATTGGTCATCCAGTGTCAGCAGCCCAAAGGCTGACTTTTTCTTTTAACTTTTTCAGTCCTGCCAAAATAACTTGTATGTAATATGTAGACTACTTATGTAATAATGATAATAACTACATGTTCTCATACTATTACAATATTGATATCCATAATGTGTCAAATATTCATTTACCTCAGGTTTCATAAAAATGGGGTCAAATTGACCCCAAGAACACAAATGTAACAAATACAGGTACAGGATATTGGAAACATTTTATTGTGCAAATGTCATGATTATTCTATTGTAGGCTACCCTTCAAATTAGGAAAAGTCATGAAACATGAAGCAAAAAAAAAAAAGTGAACCATATTTTAAGATGTTAAACATTGCTTGGGGTTGACTCCAAGGACAACATGAGGGTTAATTTGAAATGTCTACTTTTCTGTTTAAGACAGCAAATAAGTTCAAAGTAATGGGAGCTACAGTATAGGCCATTATTGGGGCGGAACAGACAGCGCTTAATTAGCAGATTAGTGGCCGCAACGCGTTCCAGTCGGAGGTGTGAATTGACATGGGGCAGCTAGGTGTTTGTCTACCAAAGAGAAAATTCATTTGAAGTAACGTTAACTAATAGGCTAATGTTTATTGGGCCACCGCCGAATTGGCAAATCTGATATACAGCGGAAAACGACAAGATCGATTATAAAGGTGCAAGCTCATTGGCCAGCCGGCCTCGAACGCTACGCCTCAGTGAAATCCCATTGGCGAATTTGAACCCTCCTCTGATGTTTTCCCATCACAGCTGATACAGATTTAAAGGACAGGCGGGAATGACAATGAGGGAGAGATAAAAGCAGCAAGTTCTGAGTTGACTGGATACAAACAGAGTTGGAGCTGTTTCTGTCTGTAGTCTGTCTGGGGTATCTTGACCTATCAATCAAAAGAGACTATGTTTGAGGTAAGTTGTTAACCATCAGGCCTGCTTGTTAACACAGCCTATCGTGTAGTCTGCATAGACGTATGGTAACCTGTTTGGGCATCTTTTGGTCAAAAGTTTACTCTAGCTGTCACGTTTGGTAATGATGATCGGTTTAGTGACTAAAGTAAACCTGGTGTAATGTCAGACCTTAATGTGAACTTGTATTCAAACTCCTGTTGGCATAGCCTACATTCTGACTCGCCTGTCCATTTATTTTACAGACCAGCCACAACGACCTGATGCTCTTCGCATCCCCAGAAGATGACATGGCTGTGCACAACCTGCTCTGCGACGGAGAGGCGCCAACGAGCCAGGGCTTGTCACTTGCCGAGGCATTGCTCCCTCTAGTGCAGACCTCTGCACCTCAACCCACGCCGCTCCTGTATTCAACACGCTTCAAGACGGAACTATGCAGCCGCTATGCCGAGACGGGCGCATGCAAATACGCAGAGCGGTGCCAGTTCGCCCATGGCCTACATGACCTGCATGTCCCCTCCCGCCACCCCAAATACAAGACGGAGCTTTGCCGCACTTTCCACACGGCTGGCTACTGCGTGTATGGTACTCGATGCCTCTTCGTTCACAGTCTGCAGGAGCAGAGGCCACCTTCTCGCCAGCAACGCAGGCCCGGCCATGTCCGCACGGTTCCTTGCCGCAACTACCGAGCCTTTGGCGTCTGTCCCTTCGGCACCCATTGCCACTTCCTGCACGTAGACGCCAGCTCCTCGGAGGCCTCAACAGACAGCGAGGAGGAGAAGATCTGGTCCCCGTCGACTGCCTCATCTGCCGTCGCAGCCCCCCACGCACCTGCCCGCTCAGAATGGAAGCCTAAAGGCACTCTCTGTCGCACCTTCAGCGCATTCGGCTTCTGTCTGTACGGCACCCGCTGCCGTTTCCAGCACGGCTTACCAAAAGCATTGCAAGGCTCAAGCTCGGACTCCTTCTCTGCACCTCCACCCCCCAGTCAACCCACCTGGCCCTCCTTCCCCACGTCGTTGACCCAGCTCCCGACGAGAGCGGTGTCCCCAGCCTCGGATATGCGCTCTTCGTCCCCCACGTCGTGGTCTTCCTCGTCGCCACCATCTGCCTTGGCATCTCCAATCTACCCAGACGACGGCTTCCCCATCACCCCACCGCTCTCATGCGAGCCTCTTGTCCACAACGCCTTCACTTTCTCCAGTCAGCACTTGAACGACCTACTGCTGCCCCTGGCCTTTCGTCTCCAGCAGTTGGAGAACAGCCAGGCCATGGAGACCCTGGATAAGCCGCTAGGCCTAGTCTAGTATAATGAGTTTGGAATGCCTTGTTTTTAAATGTTTCTCGACAGTGGTCTTATGGTGTGTGTTTGAGACTCGGAACTCTCAAATTGTTTTATAGGTCCAAGTTTTTAATTCCTTCACCAGTTTTCTTAAACTGTACCGGAGAGCTTTTACTAATCATGTACACTGAAAGTGTCCTTTTAACTCTGTACATTTCCTCACGTATTGTCTTGTTTATGGATTTTATTTAAAGTGGCATAACTTATTTTTTACCTTCTAACTTCTGAGCATAATAAACATCGTTAATTAAGGAAAAAACAATGTTTCTTCTCTTAATGTAGGCCTAGCATGAGCAGCAATAAATGAATTACGAATATTATCTGGTGTACAGTTTCAGCTTATAGGCCTACACCATTTTGGTGGGAGGTTGGCCTAATTCACTTTCCTGGGGGTCAATTGCGTAACTCTTTGTTTTACTTGTTTGACTCGAAATAGAGTTTTCAACTTCATATTCTAAAGAACTGCACTCTGGCTTTTTAATTATTTCGCTGGCTCCTCCATCCAATCACAAACGGCGCACTATGACCCGAAGTCATTTGACCAATCCCCAGCATTGTTATTACGCACCCATCCCAAGATGTGGAAGCCGTAGCCTCATATGTTCCCGTCCATTTGTTTGTGTGTAACTGAATATTGGCGAGTACATTTAAGTGGTAAGTTGAATACATGTTCTTGCTAAGCCATTTTTGAATTATGACCAAAGCTGCTAAATGAACCACACTTTGCGTATTTGGTGCGCTGTGTTGACCTAACGTTAGCTTATGTTAACATGCTTTGTTAGCTGGCTGGCATATTCCCATAGACATTATGTTCACATGTCGTTGCCCTGCTTGTCTAGTTTTTGCTATCAGAGGTAACGCTGTTCAGTAATGATGTACTGAAAATATTTTAACACCACAATGTATATGCTAACTCGTTTAACAGATTTAGCATAGCGATAACAAGCAACGCTCTCCAGAGAATCCATTTATGAGTCGAACTTGAGCCAATCGCTGCAAAGAAATTGATTTGGTGCCTGTGTGAAATGTCGTGTTACCATATATGGGTGATTTGGTTTGAAGTTGCAACTAAACTTTGCTAAATTCTGGACGTGTTGGTAGTGGTGTGTAAAGCAAATCAGCTGTTTGAGGATGACGGAAAGAGAGGAGAGGCGTTTCGCTGAAGTATCCCGCGAATCAGTCAAACTGATGGCGGAGAGCTCAGGGGTTGAACTCAGCGACGATGTTGCTGCCCTTCTCGCTGAAGATGTATGCTACCGACTAAGGGAGGCCACACAAGTAAGTCTGTCTTTGTTATCAACTGGGGTGGCTTTGGAGGTTTGCTTAATGTTCACACTTGATGTTTATGTCTGAGACTGGTCTTGAAGCTGGCCTTCACATGTACATGTGTTACTGAATTGTGATTAACACAGAGTAGCTCCCAGTTTATGCGGCACGCCAAGAGACGGAAACTGACAGTGGAGGACTTCAACAGAGCTCTCCGATGGAGCAATGTAGACGTGAGTTTATGAACTTCTAATAAACATCGACCCTTTCACTGCTGTATCTTCCAGTGGGCTGTTTCCCTCTGTATCCAAACAGCATTGCCCGTTTTATGCATGTCTTCTCCCCTTTTTGCTTTCCTACCAGGCTGTATGCGGCTATGGCTCCCAAGAGCCTATGCCTTTCCGCCCAGCCAAAGAAGGAGAACTCTTTTTTGTTGAGGATCGGGACATCAACCTGGTGGAGTTGGCCCTTGCCACTAATATACCAAAGGGCTGTGCAGAGACCATGGTTCGAGGTATGAGCCCTTAGCCATTGATGTCAGAATATATTTGAATGCAAATGAATATTGTTTTTAATGCAGGTGAATTATTTTATATCCACCTCTGATTGTCCCCTTGACAGTGCATGTGTCCTACCTGGATGGAAAGGGCAACCTGGAACATGGGAAAGAAGGGACAGGTAAAGGAAATCTTAACCTCAGTAGCAAAAGGATCCCTTTCTTCCTACGCTCAACAAAGTGGTTCTGAGCCAGTCAGCCTGGTTTTTGTTGCTTTTCAACACCGTCCAAATCCCTGTTGTATACATGTGCAATGAAGTAACCAAGCCACTAATGCATGCAATACCCAGAAACCCATCTGTTCTGTGTACTCACACTTCTCTGTGTACTCACAGTGCCCAGTGCTGTCCAGTCATTGTCTGAAGACCTTCTGAAGTATTACCACCAGATCACTCGAGCTATACTCGGTGAAGACCCACATCTTATGAAGGTACAGTTCCCCTTTTTACTCTTCAGACTGTAGACAATAGTAGTTTTTATCTTTCTTTTTCTCTGTGTGATTTGACATGCACTCTGTATTTAGGTGGCGCTGCTGGATCTGCAGTCCAGCTCCAAGATTGCTGCTCTTCTGCCATACTTTGTGTATGTCATTAGTGGGGTATGTGTGGTTGTTACAGTCTGTTTCAAACTATGACCATGAGTCAAATTGCTTGTGTAATGAAAGTAATCTGCCGTTTAAGTTGATAAAACATTGTTTACATTTTGGTTTACTTAACACTGGAGATTTGCTTTTTCACATCTGTCATGACACTGGTCAGACTGGTTTGTTTCATTTAAGCTAAAGCCATTTATTTAGTCTGTCATGTCGATGAATGAAAAAATAGATGGATTCCTGTAAGCATCTTTCATGCATTGTAGCAATGCAAGGTACTTAACAATAACACACCAATAATACAGCATATGAAAAAAGAAGAAGGCCGGACAAAAATAGAGGGACCTTCACGCAGCAGTGCCAGAACTTCAGCGAGGACTTGCTATTGCAGAGGTATCAACACCTTTCTTTGTTCCTCCTGGTCACCCTTGTCTTTGGTCCCTTCTCTTCAGGTGAAGTCGGTGAGCCATGACCTGGAGCAGCTGAATCGGCTGCTCCACATGGTGCGCAGCCTGGTGCAGAACCCGTACCTGTACCTGGGCTCGTACGTGCGCAGCCTGGTGTCCAGCGTCATGTACTGCATCCTGGAGCCCCTGGCCGCCTCCATTAACCCGCTCAACGACCACTGGACCCTGCGCGACTACGCCGCCCTGCTCCTCAGCCACATCTTCTGGTGAGGGCCTCACGGGCAGCACATCATGACCGGCCTCATGGACCAGCGGCAGCGGCAGTTTGGGTCCATGCTGGGTCTGTGGTGCTCAGCATTAAATCATAGATAGATAGATGTGAATTGATTACACAGGTCTGGTATGGACTGGCCATTCGATGTCTTGTCCATGTTAAGGTGCTTTGATAGAGTCAGTGCAATGGTGATAGTGTAAAAGTGAACAGTGCAGGGACCAGACAGGTAAGTTAAAGGATGTATATGTTATGACCACAGTCCAGATTGCAGGAGGGCTAATATGGCTTGTAAAACAGGTGGACATCAGACAAAGTGTTGTGATGGTAGGGGCCGAGAGAAACAGGCTGACGCTGAAAAGTCAATTTCTCCCCTCCCCTTTTGTGTGCCATTGGATGGATCATCTGCTGAATTGATGCAAATGTGATGTACATGTACTTATGACTATGACTTTGCTGTTAGTAGCAGGTGCTAGTTTGTAATTAATGTGATAGTATAGTCACATCATAACCCTGTGTGTGTGTGTGTGTGTGTGTGTGCGCTCGTGTGTGCTCATGTAGGACCCACGGGGACCTGGTGAGCGGGCTGTACCACCAGATCCTGCTGTCCCTGCAGAAGGTGCTGTCTGACCCAGTGCGCCCGCTCTGCTCCCACTACGGGGCCGTGGTGGGCCTGCACGCCCTGGGCTGGAGAGTACGTCCCTCACCTCACCTCCATACCTCCGCTCTCCTTTAGTCTCACACATCACTCTACTCTAACCTACAGATTTGTCTACAGAGATCTTTCTATTCATCCCGAAGGAAATGTTGGCTGCTAGAAAAAACCTAACATTTCTAAATGTTTGCTTTTACAAAACACTAAAACATATCATGATTGTGTGGGACAATTAAGTAAAGTCAGTTTGTTTAAACTTTGTTTGAAAATATTTCAAAGCAGTATGATATGTGCAGGCTTGTGCATCAGTGGTTCAGAATCATGTTATTGTATTATTGTGTGCATCAGTGGTTCAGAATCATGTTATTGTATTATTGTGTGCATCAGTGGTTCAGAATCATGTTATTGTATTATTGTGTACATCAGTGGTTCAGAATCATGTTATTGTATTATTGTGTGTGTCTCCCATAGGCTGTTGAGAGGGTGCTGTATCCCCACCTGCCGGCCTACTGGGCCAACCTGCAGGCAGTCCTGGACGATTACTCCGTCTCAAACGCACAGGTCAAGGCTGATGGACACAAGGTCTATGGAGCCATCCTGGTAAGTTAAAGGGTGACTTTGCTCCTCCCTAGAAACTACTCTGGTAACATTCTGATACTAATGGTAGAGATTCTTCTTAATAGTCCTTGATAGCATTAATTGTAGTGTGAATAGAAAAGTGATTGGCATTACTGGATGCTTGGAAGATTGTTGTGCTGTGTTTGCAGACATGTTAAATGTGCTACATCAGAGGCAATTGTGTGATTATCCTGTAGGTGGCAGTAGAGCGCTTGCTGAAGATGAAGGCACTGAGCCTGTCCCAGCCTGCAGAAGGAGAGGCAGGGAGCCAGCAGGGCATGAGCGGCGGGTTGCCGGGCTTCAGAGAGAGCTCACCGGGCCTCAGCCCTCCGCCGGAGCCACTGGCCGAAGCCGGCCTGGGCATCGCCAGCCACCTGCAGGCGGGTGGCGCCGGCTGCCCGTGGGAGGACTGGACGCCGGTGCCCCTGCCGGCCATGTACAGCGAGCTCTACTCGTTCTTCGGGGACAGCCTGGCTGTGCGCTTCAGCACGGGCCCGGAGCTGGGGTCCGGCTCGTCGGCCGGTGCCACCGCGAGCCAGAGCGGGCCCAACGGGCGGAAGGAGCCCGGGGGTGGCGCCGGGGCCGGCGGGGGAGCGGGTGGCAGTGCAGGGATGGACACGGCCCGAAAGATGCCCCAGCTGACGGCCAATCTCAGCATCAGCCCACGGCAGGACGGGAGCCCTCGGACAGAGCCCGCACCTCCCAGCCTGGCCGCAACTGCCCCGGGAAGGTAAGGGATACACCATAATATAGATACACCATACAGTACATGGTGGGATGCACTCATGTGCTACATAGACACACACACATCTATTTGAAATAGGTGTCTATGTTATAAACCTACTTCTAAACAGGTTTTTCTCACACATTACATCTCAACATTCTCAACACACAACGCACAACGCACAACGCACAACACACAACACACAACACACATCACAAACAAGTAACATTTACCCCACACACACACGGTTTACTCCACACTGCATTTAAAGTGTTTTGTTTAGTTGTTGACTCATTTCTCCTCTTCCTCCGTCTCTTCATCTCTCTCTCTCTCTCTTTCTCTATGTCTTGTGCTTTTCCTCACCTCTCAGGTCTCTTGCCCGATCCTCGTCCTCCTCCTCTTCCTCAGTCCAGCGCTCCCGCTCATCTTCCTCGCGGCCCGGTCAGCGCTCTGCAGGGCCGTCTCGAGACATCTTCCCCAAAGCCCGCTTCCCCACGCCGCAGGCCGGAGCCCCGTCCTTCTCCTTTCTCATTGGTGGACGCCAGATGGGCCGCCGTTGCCAAGGCCGACGCTTCCAGACGAGCTTCAACCCCCCGGCGGGAATGTCCACTCTGCCGCCACGCGCCTACGCCCACAAACTGCCCGTCATCGGCCGCGTCAGCAAACCCGTGCGCCGCTGGACATATTCCCACTACTCCCTGCACCTGCCTCTTTAAGGGCCCCTTGGAAGAGGAGAATTCTGGGTACCCAGAAGCCCTGGAAACCTCCTCTGATGGATGGGGGGCCAGTCAGAACTGGGAGATGCAGACCTTGGCGGTGTTAGTGTTCCGGATTCTGGGTTTTCTCTCTGTCTCATTTAGTCAGGCTGACGCATAAACTTCATGCCGAACCAAGATGGGTGGAGTTGTGCATTAGAACCTCTATCCCGACCCTCCCACTAAAGCAGCACCACAAAGCATAATGCTGCGTTCCTCCATAGAGGAATGCTGACGCAATACCAGAGATAGTAACCCAGACATTCGTTCTGCAATGGACCAAATCTCCATAGTAGAGTGGATGGACTGCACAGGTTTGTAGAAGACCTGAGCAGCTGGTGTCTTTGCACAGTTTTGTTAATCCCGAAATAAACATTTATACCATATTATGTACCAATGCTGATATCCTAGATATATTGTAAAATAAAGTATGATTTATGTCAATAAGTGGATGTATTCATTTTTGCCATTGTCAAAGGTTAGGATTTTTGTGTGTTTGTTTCTTCAGATATGCAACTTAGATTTTGTTTGTGTTTGTTTCTTTCAGATATAGATAGCTAAAATAAAGCACTTGACTTGTCTCCTTTGAGTCACTGGTCTTAAGTTCTGGTCTTAGCTTAGCTTTTCCAAGGTCTCCCTACCAGGGTGTTTTGTGACCAACCTGGGTACATTAACTCGGACTAAGTAGTATACCTCCTAATAGAAGAGCTACACGGCTTTGTTCTCCTAACAAAACATTGGCATTGGGCTCTTATTGTAGGAGGTTTACCACTTACTCTGAGTTGACTTACTCAGCGTTCAGGAATATCCCCCTGGTAATGTTGGATGAGAAAAGCAAAGGATCTTAAATGCGATTGCGAAGTGACCTACTGCGACAATTCGAACTCTTAACTGCATGTGGAGAAAGTTTAGGCTATAACAGTGAAATAAATGGTCCTGTAGACTTGTGTGTGCGTCAGCAGCGCGTATTTCTACAACACATGTGGGTTGACAACATGCGGCAGGCTACAGTAATTAAATTTTAAAGGTTGATGAATGCTGCATGCGCTACTGGGTGTTTGGTTACTTTGTGCGGAAGATAGATGCCCAGTCTTCAGTCTGCCCTCCTCAGCCAACAAGTGAGTAGAATGATGGCCCGCTGTTGCGACTCAACTGTAAGATTTGTAAGAGAAAACGCGTTCTCGTTTCTGTTGTTTGGATACCTTCTCTTTATACTATTTGGTGGACTTATTTTTATGGCACTTGAGCAGTCTGGAGAGAACTCTTTGGTGACCGAAGTGCAGGACCTTCGAACGAGGTTTCTCTCAGAAAACCGCTGTCTTCAAGAGAAACGACTGGACACACTGCTTAAAGAGGTGCTCACCGCCGGGAAAAGTGGAGTTGCAGTGCTGGAAGCTGACAGCGATCAATACAACTTTGACTTTACATCATCGCTTTTCTTCGTCACTACCTTTCTTACAACCACAGGTGAGACACACAAGAACACAGACTATTTTATCTTAAAGTTAATTCATAGAAATTGTGAGGCTTGATGAGGTTTTATGCCAAAGAGGGCAACTGTCAGATCTCTAGAAATTAAATTCTTCTGTTTTGTGGAAACAGCATTGATAGCCTTTTATTAATCTTGTGTTTGTATATTGTTATGATATTTTTTATATATAGTTAATCAATTTATAATTGTGTTTTCTAACCATATAAGACGTGAAAGATGTCAATGGAATGGAATTATTATTTTATCACACAGGGTGTGTACATCCTGTTCCTCTGTTGAAGCAAACACATTGGCACAGTCTCAGTCGACTCTTATCAACTCTTTAACACTGGCATAGTCTCCTTATCAACCCTTTCGGGCAAGTGCCTCAAGCTGTTCCTAAATTCAGTTGCCAGTCATGGACCTTAAACGAAAGAACACGAAGAAGCACAGGTTTTGATTAATCT
Organism: Sardina pilchardus; assembly: GCF_963854185.1. Classification (NCBI taxonomy): domain Eukaryota; kingdom Metazoa; phylum Chordata; class Actinopteri; order Clupeiformes; family Clupeidae; genus Sardina; species Sardina pilchardus. The sequence continues at coordinate 1,979,842 of NC_085009.1, forward strand.
CCTTCTACAATGGTGTCATTAATAAGTCCTGTGGTCCTGTCCCCACCCTCAGTGCAAACCAATCATCTCTGTTCTCATTTTAAGAACACCTGACTAAAATCAGTGTTCATTTGCTAAATCAGGTCTGTGTCTGGTTGTCTGCAGAGATGCTATGCTGAATTTGGGGGTGTTTGAGATGGTGTCTGTTTGGAAAAATGATCAAAAGTGATATCTTAAACCACCTTTTGACATTGTGTGTGTGTGTGAGAGAGAGAGAGAGAGAGAGAGAGAAACAAATAAAGAGAGATATTGTGAACACGTCTGCACTGAGAAAGAGTGTGTGTGGGGTGGTGATGGGTTGTGGTTGCTTTGAAGTCCCCTAACAGCCCTCTCCTGTGCCCTTGTGGCCCCCAGGTTATGGCACCACCATGCCCCTGTCGGACGGGGGCCGCCTCTTCTGCATCCTCTACTGCATGCTGGGGATCCCCGTCACCCTGCTCCTCCTCTCCTGCCTCACCCACGCCCTGCTCCCCTGGGTGACCGGCCGGCCCGTCCTCCACCTCCAGACCCGCTGGGCTCTCTCCAAGAGCCGCGCCGCGCTCACCTACGCCTGCATCCTGGCCGCCGCCACCGGCGTGCTGTTCTTTCTGCTGCCGGCCGCCGTGCTGTCGCTGCTGGAGAGCGACTGGAACTTCCTGGAGGCGCTCTACTTCTGCTTCATCTCGCTGAGCACCATCGGCCTCGGCGACTACCTGCCGGGCCGCACGCACAGCAAGGCAGCGCGACAGGGCCTGGAGTTCGCCACCTCCTGTGAGTACACCTACAGCTACCTGTCAAACACACCATGTGATCTGTCTCACCTCGAGAAAAGGTGTTCTTGGGACGGTGGTGGTGTAGTGGTTAAGGAGCTGGACTAGCGTACAGCCTGAAAAGTTGTGGGTCCAATTCCTGGCTTCCAGTATTGCATTCTTGGGGCATGGCCCTTGGCATGGATGGATTGTGAGCCACCAGGCCCCTGAGGAAAGACATGACAATACTCACCCTGGGAGAAAAATGTGAAAAATAACCCATTGTTATGATTTCTAGGCGAGTTTTGTGGAAAGAAATGGACAGATTGAGACAAATATGACATAACCATCAACAGATTTAGGACATCATGCTGTGAAAAAAGATGTCAAAACAAAGCTGATTATCACACATAGTGTGATCTGTGTTATGTGACTTAGGGGCCCCATTCAAATATCATGGTCGAGTAACATAACCCATATTGATGGGTCCTATCCTGTCCATACACGACAGTCAAGTAACACGGGTTATGTTCTGTGATATGAGTGGTCCTATTCACATATCAGTGGTGGAGAACATAGTGGTGACTTCACACAGCGGCTTGAGCTTCAGTGTCCTCTAGGCCGGGGCCCGGTAGGCCCATTCACTAATCCAGCCCTGGCCCTTGTAGTATAATGGACCAATGTAAGTGGCTTTGGATAAAAGCGTCTGCTAAATAAGTAAATGTCACTGTGATGTAAATATAGTTCTTGTGTATCGCTCGGACCCCAGGTCTGCATGATTGCATGCATCACATACAAGTCATAAAGAATATGCTTTTTTCTGAAAGTTTTGCCCTTTGTTTCCCAAGGATTGGACTTGTACTTCAGAGGCAATCCTTATCTTGGTCAACTTTAATCAATCTCTGATTCCTCTAAATAGGTCATGTTTACTTATTAGGTGTGCTATAATATGGCTTATGCAGAGGGACTTGCATTTTGCCGTTTAATTCCCAGATAGGTCATTAAACAGTGACTTCCTCTCTTGAAATGTGCTCCGTTTCAAAGATGAAACAGCTTCCAGCATAATGGAGGTTGTTGACAGGTTCAAATGGGCTGTGAGACTCTCACGGGAACCACTCTGTGAGTGTGTGAGAGTGTGTGTCCTCAGAGTCTTGTACAGTATGTCAGTGTGTGACTCAGCTCTTGGGAGTGTGCAAGGCTTTGTTGCAAAATCACAGTTCCTGCTGTACTGGAGTTACTGCGTGAGAGCTTGTATGGAAATGCTGAGGCGCTGTGAAATACCTCACACTGAGAACCGAACCAGAGCCTCAACAGTGTGACTGGAGAAGCCAGAGAAGTTTTGTCAACATGAAACATTAGAGGACTGTGTGTCCTGACACCCATCTTAGCTTTACTGAGTGAAGCTTTTCACAATCCATAACTGCATCAGCATGTTCTACCACAGGTTGCTGGGCTCACAAGCTTATCACAAGTATACAACAGCACATCATTGTCTTGCTCCACTGTATACTAAACGTAAATTTTACATTCATTTATTCAACTTCTGTGTTAACGGTCAGAGAAAACATCTTATACAGTAGATACTTTCAATAACCGTAACCATAATTTGTTCTGAGACACAAAGATGGAAGTTGTTAAACACATGCGTGTGCATGTGCACACACACACACACACACACACACACACACACACACACACACACGCACACACTTGCATACATACATACGATACAGATGAATTAATATTATATTTTCCCAGGCATAAAACTGAATAGGGTTAAGGTGTTAAAGTTGAGATGGAGAGCAGGCCCTTCTTTAGTAAACAGCCCTTTTCTCATGGCTGGCTAATAGGAGAAGGGATGGCCACAATTAGGTCTGCCTTGGCTCAATCTCCTTTGCTTCTCCTAATCACATGTTAAAGCCTTCATCTGTGGCTCTGCAGAATGCATGCAGGTCCAGAGAAAGTCTCAGTGTTGTTGGGAAATGGAATCCGCTGCTAGAAATGGTGTGTGGGCATGTCCTTTAACTGATTTAGAAACAGACTAATGTGAATGCACTAAAGGCCATGGGCCTGGTACACTGGAACGATGATGATGTGTATCCGTACTGTACTAGAAGTTGCTGTGGATAAACATGTCTACTACGTGAATAAATGTAGAAATCTAAATGTAATGACAAGCTCACTGATTTCATTTGTAAAATGAACATGCTGAAATCATTCACAGGAGAGCACAGCTCTTAATAGGCTGAACTTACACCCGGCCGTGTTAAATGCGTCTTCACATCTGGATAAAACATTTTCCAGTCTAAATGGCAGCCGCAAAATAAGCCATTATACAGCCAAACTGTGAGATAATAGGCTGTAGTTATCCAGTTGAATAATTTGTGCAAATGAGCAGTGGAAGGTAGGAACAACACTAGTTATGTGCAGATTTGTAATGATCAAATAGCTGGATCAGTGGGTTTGGATGATAGTTTTATCCTGGAAAAAACATGGCATTAAGATTTATTTGTAAGAGAATCTTGAATATAGAAAATGGCAATGTTTAGACGGGGAGTACTGTCTTCTGATGTTCTGTTGTTCTACTTGTCCAGGCTACCTGGTTGTGGGTCTGGTGGTTCTCCTGGTGGTCCTGGAGACGTTCTGGGTTCTCCCTCAGGTGCAGGGGCTGATCCGGCTCTTCGCCGGGCCCAACAGCACCACCGAGCTCAAGGGCGTGGACCTGGACGAGATGGTGCTGGGCTGGGACCACACGTGCCCAAACTCACCTGAGGAGGGGCCCAAGTATGCCCTCCCCATCTCCACCATCTCCCCCTGCCCAGCAGAGATGCCCCTGCCCGCTCCTCAGCCCTCACCAGAGAAGGGGCAGGAAGAGTTGCCCCCTGAGCAGCCCGCAGATACCCCACCCACAGACCCAAAGCAATGACACCGTGGTGTCATATTGCTCTGACTGAGTTTCATGGTGGTATTGTTTACATGACCTGGTATTTGCCATCATGTGTTGTCATGAGTTGTGTTGACAGCCTGAGATCATTTCTGTGTCATGCTTCATTAATGGAATCTATGCGATGGTCTTCAGATCATTGATTAGTTGGGCCTGGTGCACTCAGGGTTGATTAAACCCTCTGTGGATGATGATGATGATGTTAAGGTTTAGGTACCCATACATTTTAAACACTGTGACTAAGAACATAAGATGATGGGAAAAGGTTTACAACACCAAGCAAGAGAGTATGTTTGAATAGCATTGTTATATGCAGTCTTGCTATTTATGTCTTCAAAACACCATTATTTTCTCTTGTGCTATGTCTGGCTCACTACTGTGTGTTTTCCTTTTAGGTGGTGGTGAAATGTAGAACTGAATGTATCCAGTGTTCATTATCTGCTGTCTGATATCACCAGTGTTTCTGTGTGAGAAGACTGAGTTAAAAATACTTGTCCTGGGTTCTTCATTTGGAAAACTGATTTCATTTTATAAGAATTGACTGATCCTTATACTGCTCCCCAAGTCCAAATTCTCAGGGACAAGACCAAAAATGAACTGAAGTGATGTGCTGGCCCAATTACAGTTAGTTTCATGATGGCTGAGTACATTTACTACAGGCACTGAGTGAGTTAATCCAGTAGGGGGCAGCCTATACTCTCCAGACAGAGAGCCACTCTCTGGACAATTAGTTGCAACATTATTATGGTTGGGAATATCTATCTGCTGGGATTGGATCAAATTTCAAATAAATACTTAACCACTGTAAATAAGTAGTTCTTCACGATGTTCATATAAAAGATGTTTGGTTGTGTGCCAGTGTATGTGTATGTCTGCCCATGCTTGTGCATTCTAGTGTTTCCTCTACGGTGACAATGTGGCTTTCTCTGGTGCCTCTGAGCCCGGCTGCTCTCTTTGCCTGAGTGCCGTGTTATGCCCGGCATGATGACTCAGTCCTTGTGCCCAGTGCTGAATGCCCAGGCGTCCTGCCTGTCACCCAGCAGGGCAAACATAAACACCCTGTTTCAGCTGCTCTTATTAGGTCATCCGGACTCTTAGGTCATGCAGAGGTCTGGGCCTGGTCCGTCTGCCCTGGGCCTTTTGTTGGCCTTATGGGCGGAGGCCCGCTCTGCTGCACTGTGATTTTCTTTCAGAGGTGTCGGACACGGCTCCTGAATGCACAAGTGTGATGAATGAATGGACGATTCAATGGCTCTCTTGTACAACAGAAGGTGCCATGGCAACCTTAATTATGGTCTTTGAATAAGGAAAGGGGTAGCATTTAAACATACTGAAGCTCGTTTTGCTAAGCAGTATTGTAGAGTGATGGTGTAATAGTATTAACTAACTGACCCTTTTAGTTTCAGTCTCCTTTGAATTGACTAAATCTTACAATTTTTATATTTATATGAGAGCTGGCAATTCTCTTAAGGGAGTTTCCATCATTCTCATTTAAGATTTTTTTAGCTCAAGGGACTTTATCTATATTGTTACTGACATGACAATGACAGAAAAAGTTTTTTTAATACTATAAGCTCTGGATATTGGTATTTGTGCTGGAAATGAGTAAGCTGTTACGTTTGTGTGCAATCTCGTCATCATCAAAATGGGACGTTCCCACAGTGAGTCCAAATATTCATCTTGATCCTTATCAACCCCGTCACAAGGGAACAGCGCAGTTGTTCACCTTCACAATGTTCCTTTCAGACAGGAAGATAAGCTACGCTCCCTCACTGCATTGTGCAATCACTGCAGGCTCACTACTCAGACCCCAAGCAGTGCAGTCCTTCTGCAGATCCCCCTTGAGGTGCCCCATGGTCATTTTTAGGACACAAGAGCCGTTCCAGGTGTTGAAACAGGGATGAAGGGCGCTGGCGGTCACCTGTCCCTCTCAGGCTTATCCTAAAGCCTTGCGGCTCTGTCTGGCCCGTGACTGGGCTCACACTCCACCTCCAGGGATCTTTATGAGCGATGGTTGTACACAGGTCTAAATAAAACTACCATGGAGACAAACAGCGACCAGATACCCACATACATTATTCCGGACTTTATGACCCATCACAATACTGTAATCGACAAACATTACACAATACTGTAATCTACAAACATTACAGAACTCATATTCAGATAGATTTTGTTCAGTGGAGTCTTGGTGGTGGTGTTGTTGTTTCTCTTGTAATAACAAATAATCACTCAGGTGATTTGGGTCACCTAAGTGACCAGCCCTGGCCCATCTCATCAGCAGCTGTGGAATCACGAGGAAGCTCTCTGCCGCGTCAAAGGCGCTCTCTCATTTTCCTGGCACCCGGGAGTTTCCCCCTCCAGCTCACATGACCCTGCGCAATGCATGATGGGACAGGTATCATATTGCCTTCCACACTTACTTTAGATGTTTGTGGTGTTACTTTCTAGTATTCAGTATTGAGCAAGTGTGACCAAGATACTTCATGGTCTGCAAAATAGGCTACATGACCAGTGTAACTTGAGTATATGCTCACATTGCCTATGACAGTCTGCCTACAGCTGTATACATAACTTGGACACAATTCATTATGGTGAAAATGCGTAGAGTGTACTTCATAGGCATTAAGCTTTTCAGTAACCTTGTTAACTTTTTCCCGTGTGTGTGTCTGTGATGCAGCCCCACTCCCTGCCGGTCTGACAGACAGTTGACAGGTGTGTGGCGCTGCATGTCTAAATTTATCAAGGTCGCCTGAAGCATGCCACTTATCGCCTGTTATGTCGCCACAATGTGTTTTTCCACTGCTATGAAAAGAGACACATTTCAAGGCAATCACAGGCTTGAAAAACAAATAAAACCCACTTCAAATTAATTTGAAAGCATAATCATTTACCTCTAAAGATATTGAGGGTTGAATTTTTATCTTGTAGAAGTACTACTTCCTTTATGGATCTTCTTACCAATTGGCTTCAAAATGGACAAAAGGTGAAAAATAAGCAAATTAGCCAGGTTGAGTTCACAAAGGCTCATTGGCTCATTTGTTTGACAATCCAAACTTCTTTTTTATAAACCATGAAGCAAATGTTCAAATGAATCATGAGCTAAAAATATCTCTACCCTCTTGCTGATATTGTTCCCATTTCTGTTGAGATCGTTCCCATTTAATTTCTTCCCAGCTGTGGACATCATATTCTACATTCAGCTATACATTTGTTGTGATTGTTAGAACAGCTGATAAAACAGTTTTACATCAGTCTGTCATCTGGTAATGTTTAGCTCAATGTTTTTCTCTCTCCATGCGGAAGTCCTCATTCACTTCATGCTGTAAAAAAGTCATAATATTTCAGTAGGCGAGGCCTGGTGACTTCTTGGTGCCAGCTGTTGAAACATCACCTCCACCCTGGCATGGTCTGCCTTCCCAGGTGGCACTGGGGCAGGGATCTGCTTCCCTGCAGCTGGAAAACAGGAAGTCCAGCCATCAAGCCACAGCTAGCTCACAGGAAGTGGACCGTTGAGAGCAGGGAAATGGACCCTCCAGATGATTTCCCAGCTGCCCTTGCTCTCCAGGGATAAAGTGAGGTCACATACTTGGGGTCCCATTCTCTCTCTCTCTCACACTCTCTCTCTTTCTCTCTCTCCATCTCTCTATCTTCTATTTGTCTGCCTCATTGTCTCTGACTTCATTCATGCAGTTGAATTATTGATTATTAAGGGACATGAACTGCTCTAGATAAAAACAACTAACGTGGTCCTAACCACAAAGCCACTGTCTATAACATTATTCTAGCTGTCGTACTTTGGAGATTGGAGTCATTCAAAGCCATCTTCAGCACAATAAACATAACACTGCAAACATTATCAGCTCTGTAACATTCACTTGGATAAGTATTCAACACTGTTCTTATGCTTACTCTACTTCCTGAGGAACATATCTTCAGATGAAATACAACCATTTGGATTAATAGCGGATGTTGACTGTCATTTTGTTAGCCTCTGGAATGATCCAGCACTGTGGTTTCCTTGGGAAAAATAATGATGCCAAAAATATAGCTGGACTCCCCATTGAGTTTCTTGACCCCTCTGCAGTACTTGTTCTTAGGCCTAACCCCTTCCTTGTTTGTTGATTTTCCACAGAGGGCTAACAAGCTGAGACTGGCAGAATGGTGGTGCAAAGGCTCACAGACAAAGAGCCTTGAGATCCCTCTTAGACCGTGGCCCGCCGTCTATCTCTAGATATCACTGGTGTGCCAAGGCTTTGGTAAATTTTTTTTTTAAAAAATCAGTAGGTTGCATCTTAAACAATTACACCTATTCATGGGTTTCATCAGGTCCATTTCCACAGGTGTAATACAATCAAGCACCTTGATTATCAATGCAGACTGCATGGTGCTTGATTAATACACCTGTGCAAAGGGACCTGATGAAACCCATGAATACTCTCTAAAATGATACTAATATGTCACTACTAGAATATGGGTAGCCTAAGTTGCAGAAAGAGCTATATATAATACACATGTTTTGGCACCAGAATTATACAGGATAAATGGACTCGTGTGTCTTTATCACATTACAACTGTGACAGTCAGAGACAAAAACATTGCCTGCCAAAGGCCTAAATGTTAGTTTGGTTTCTCCACCCAGCTGTCGGTGTCTATAGACGGCCCACCTGACAGAGTATAAATACACCTCATTGCGCATGTAGGAGAAATAATTGCCACTCCGTTCAGCCTGCTGGGCAGAACTTGATTTTTGAAAGCAATACAATATTTAAAAAAAAACCTTCCTCCTGACTTTGATCAGACAAATGACGCAGGTTGTGTGCAGTTTTTGATCTGCATACCATCCTGCCGCCGTGCATAGGCTATTCCTTTCACAAATCTTTCGACGCACTAAAGCCTCATGATGACAAATGGTTTCCCCAACCAATAACTCATGATAAATAAGAATAAGTACACGTTGCGACATCTTCCTCTTTTCATAATCACTATGACATGACAATAGGCCTAGTAGGCTAAGCTTGAACAGTCTAAATAGGCCTATAACACCAGACCTTTGTTTGATCTATTTTTATGTTGTAGCCTAAAATTATAAGTCGCTATCCTGTACGCAGCGCCATAAAATAAAATGTGTAATGTTAATGGTAAAACATGAAATATCCTATAGTAGGCCTATCTCCAGATAGGCTCTAGCCTGCCTGTGAGTGTGCGGAGAGAAGTTGGATGTGAACGCCTCCTTAGATGCTGCAGCGTGCTTCTGTTTTGTACTGCGCTGCTTGACATTCGGTACATGTGAGTGAACTGCGCGCTGCGAACTGTAGCGCCGCTGTTGCCAGTGGAATCTTAGTTCTGGAAGGGAGGACACCAAGCCACTGTTCAAGGCTAAACTGACTTCGCCCATGTCTTCCACCGGGTCTCCGTGAAAAACAACTCTAAATCGGCGGCAGTCATGACTTCGGTATGGAAGAGGCTTCAGCGCGTCGGCAAGAGGGCTTCGAAGTTTCAGTTTGCTGCGACTTACCAGGAACTGGTGGTAGAATGCACGAATAAATGGTGGGTGATGTCTGAGAACCTGCGTGTCTTGACAGAACTTTGACATTTATTAAGACCACGTTGTAAACAATGGTGTTTCTCTTGGTGTAATGACATTAATGGGATGTTTAACAATTGAGTAGCCTACATGTCTTGAATACGAGTGTTCTGAGTAGCTTATTGTGTAGGCTATATGCTTTTGAATGGTGGTTGCCAGTTCTTTGGGAAAGCAACCGCCCCGTTAACAAATTATATTGGATAGAATCCCAGCTTCATTGTCAATTATACTAACCTATCTATTGAAAGTTATGTCACTTGTCCTCATCTAACATAAACAGCCTACACTTGCTACCTCATGCACGATGCTCTGGTCATCGTCATAAGGAAGTGGCATGGCATCGAATCAGACATCACCAACTACACTAGCATTACCAAATTGTCGGATACGCCAGGTAGGCTATAGAAGAAGCTCAGCAGATCTATTATAATATTAGCCAATACAAAGCCCTTGCTCGTTTGTTCGAATCACTGTGTTGTTCTTGCGCGTTTGGCTCCTGACGGAACGTATAGCTAGGCTACTTTTATTTGTTCCTTCACTCTGATAGTTAAAATGTCATTTGATATTCTGGAGATCTCCTGTTGATGTCTATGAACTTTTGTAGACATTCTTGACACCTAAACTATTTTGCTGATATAGGAGTCGTGTCCAAATGTCATGTCATTCTGTAGCAGCTGCGCCTTCCCTTTTATCATAGGCAACTATAATATCATGTTGTGACCACCTTTGGCTTTGGCGATCCTTAGCACTGATACGTTTAATCTTGTCTCATAGTCTCATTGCGATCTCTTGTTTTCCTTGCGCACTGATGTCTGGCCATTGGCCACTTTATCATCCACCCATCAACCCAGAATGTATTAACCGAGAGAGACCCAGAGTTTTAGCCATAATGGCTGAACGCAGGGCAGAGATTCAGAAACAGCTTAATACATCCAGTGATCAGGGCAGTGGCTGTTTGGCACGGGGATGCCACAGCCATGTGTGACTGGCGTTTCTGATGTGTGTAGGGCCTGATCTGTTCCACTCTTATGGATTCAGTGATAGCTGAAGGCATGGCGTATGGCGTATGGCAGCCGCTGCTGATTCACAGGGAGGGGATGCAGTCAAGTGGACTAATGTGTTACTGAGATACCCAGACACGTGGATGTACACGCATGCCTCTGCACATGCACACATAGGCAGCATAGCACTACTGCAGCTGCTCCACACACATGCAACACACACACACACACACACACACACACACACACACACACACACACACACACACACACACACACGATTTCAATCAATTCATTCAGTCTGTCATACATAAAAAAATAATTTCACTGAGAGTTGCAGCTATTGAGTGTTAACTTGTTTATACAGTATATGCATGGGTAGGCCTACATACATGGACATACTCAAACATGGACACACTCAAAGACACCCCCCCCCCACACACACACACACACACACTCCAACACACGTCATACACATAGACACCCACACACAACCTCTCTCTCACATACACAAAGGGTCACTTGTTAGTCCATACTCTCTGCTAACAGCATGCTTCCTGCACACTACCCAACTGAGTCAGAGCACCATGCATGTATGCAGTCTCATATGTTGTGCTGCTCTTCCCCCCTCACCCAGTGTAGTCAACTATAAACATCACAACACGTTTGTCCTCCAAACCTCTGGGCTGTGAGCTCAACTCCCTGTGTCCTCTGGCAGCAACAGTATGGTGGGAGTCGCCTCCAATTCCATTAACATTATTCACGTTAGCTGCAGGGACACGTGACCCCCCCCCCCCCCCCCCCCATTCCCAGTCCCATCTCTCAGAGCTTCAGCAGCAGCACCACCCACTCCTCCCCAGCCTACACACCCATCTCCAGAGGTTCCCACAGGAGCCTATTAGGCCATGCAGTCAGACTCTAAATGCGACTTATTCTGAAATGTGCTGGAATGCATTGCTGGTGTACAGCCTAGAGATGGCTAGAGATGCCAAGATTATAGGCATGTAATCCCAAGGAACACTTGTATTGACGAGATTCACTATCTTGTGCCATAGCTAGAAAGTGCACCCGGAGCCATTGAATGTGTGACTCATTTCCCTGGCCCTGTGGCTGCATGTCTGTTAGTAATGCAGGCATGTTAGCCACAGATGTTGCACGAGTGGGTTAATCTGTGGATTAATCTGTGAAGTGTACGGTGCACAGTGTCTCAGATTCATTCAATTTGATTGGGGACCCTCCTGTAAATTACTTGTTACATTTTGCATTATCTGCAAAATGTTTATGATTATTCTTATTTCATATTCATCTGTAGCTACTAGTTCTGAGTTGTTTTGAGATATTTCTGCATCTGTAAGTAAACATGGTTTTCTCTACATAATTTTCTGATGATTCTCTGCATACTTTTTGGTGGTGTGAAGTTGTGTTGTACAGTGTTCACAGAATGTCATACACGTGTGCTGTACACACACACTGTGCTCTATTATGGTGCATTGGGATAGTGTACTATGTGTTATAAGCACACAGTGGCTTCTGAGTTAGGAGTGAATAGGGAGCAAGTCTGGACGGGTGGCAACCACAACAAATGTACACGATAGCAACCCCAGCCTAACGAACATTACATAAGGGGAAGCAGCCTGGCAAAGCCCTGGTTTATGTTAGCTGCCGGTAGGAATGTGTGAAATGTGGAATAGCTGGCCCTGGCTATTGCGATGGACTGATCAGGCAGAAGCATAACATAGGGGGCTTCAGACTGTATCTTTAAACACTTTAAAAACAGAGGAGTCAATGGACGTTGTTAGGTGCAGTGAAAATAATTGACAAATGCCTAGGCCTTCAATGTAACAGGTTTGGAAATATTAGCAAGTGTCATACATGTAATAGTCTAGGCTATACATATAGTTCTGGAATTGTACACTTTACTGAAGCTTACTTTGTTGTTCTTATGTAGCACCCTTTCAGTAATCACAGCTACATGTTTAATGGCTACTCATTGTGACAACTCATACTCCTAAACCTGACCTCTATTTCTCCTGCAGTGCACTTCCCTGAGCTAGCAGCAAGCACAGGCAACATGTAGTGAATGGTGTAGCGCTGTGTGATAGAAAAGTTGTGTTAAGGAGCCACACTGGGCCCGTGCCATTTGATGACCTCCTGTCTGCTGGCGAGCCAGTCCATCTGGGCCTTCCTCCCCTGTTCTGGGAAGTGGCCACAGTCTGCCATGTGATCTCCTGGGCATGTTAGATCTTTAACAGTGATCCGTAGCATTACCCTGAGCAGGCTTGTCATGGTGGCTAATATGGGCCTGTGGTTATCTGAAGGGCAGTGGGGTGGTCACTGGTCACCTCTGCCGCAGGGCTCCATGGTCATTTGGCTGACCAGACTGTGTGGTCATTTGAGGCACGTGCAGCTGTCCAGACATCTCTATGATGAGCGTCGTGGATGACTAAGGGTTTTTCCCCTCAGTCTTGACTCAGCATTTCAGAATGCTTGATGATGTTGACATTTTACACTTCCAGCAAATCATTAAGCACTTTCACTTTTAGCACTTTTAGCAAAGTGATATACACAGCAAGGTTAAGATTATGGATAGTACGCATATCAGTAAGTGTATTGTCAGTGAGTGAGCTCCTTGGATTTTTGATGGGTATTGATTTAAAAGGTTTAAGTTGAATCATGAATGCTAACACTTGTGATGTTGACCCCTTCCCAAAAGGGCGTTTGTAACTGGATTAAATCCTTGTGCTGTGTCACTATCATACATTAATACTCTTCGTATCACCTTTATTTGAGCTCATATGTTTCCTTTCCACTCTGGGCAGGGCTGGCTGCACTGCAGCAGATAAAATACAACTATTTTTATGCGTCACTTTTACAGTTAACCCCCTCCTTAGGGTTGGAGGGTTCAGCCCCCCTTGCCTCTTATTCTGGGCCCGTCCTGCAGTCAGTGCTGTTTGCCAAATCTATTTCTGCTCAGCCCCTCACTCTTTGGCTCTCTCAATCACTCGCTCTAACACTTGCTCTCACAGTCACAGTCAGTCAGTCATGCTCACTCGTTGGGTTTGCCTTTCTCTCCTGTCCACACTGCTGCTATATAAGTGACCTGCAACGTGAGTAAGAGGTACCCACGAGACACCCTGCTCATGCTATAGGCTCCTCTAGCACAGACATCTTTGCCAGATAGAAATAAGATCCCACAGTAAGGCGGTCCCTCCTCATGTGTAGGGGGATCTTCATGTAGCTATTGAAAACAATAGTGAAAAACATACGCTGCCATAGTCCCAAGGGAGCAATGAAACCAAAACTTGTTTGAAATGTTTGGCAAATGTTTGGCAGGAGGATCTTCTTATAAACAGATGATTAAGAGTTGATTACTATTAGTATGATAATTAGAAGTTAATAACATGAATTATGTCTACAAAGTGATTTATTGTTTGCAATCGCAAGGTTTCCCAGAAGAAGAAAAGTTCAGAGGGAGGTTAGCTTGTCAGTTCTTAATTATGTCTTATTGTGTCTAATTGTTACAGTTGCCTCAGGGTTTCAGGGGATCATTTAATTGAAGTGGGTGATTATAGAATAATGGAATATTTCTGCTCTGTGGTTTTGGAGCTGATCTGAGAGAGAGAATAGCAGATGCCTCGGAGTCAAGCAGACAGCTTTCAGCAGCGAGTCTAGCACAGGTAGAGCCACACCCTCCACTAGAGACCTGCTGGCTGCTAACGCCAGAGGAAGGAAGGGAGAACAAGTCTCTGCTGATAGCTTTCATACCTCTCGCCGACACATACTCATTTACACTTACACCTACACACACACAGACAGACACACACACACACACACACACACACACACACACACACACACACACACACACACACATACACAGACACACAGACACAGACACAGACACACACACACACACACACACACACAAACACACACACACACAATCTCTCTCTCCCTTTCACTGTTTTACATATACACACACATATGAACTTGCACGCTCATTCAAATGCACATACACACACACACACACACACACAGAGACGTACAGAGACTTACAGGCAGCCATCGAGATTTAGGAACAGCACAAACTCAGTTGAAATATAGCAATCATCGCAAAATGAATTTATAATTTGCTGCAATACATCTGACACTCAGAGAGACCATAGCTCAGAGGAGGGGACACGCCCTCCCACCTGCGTGCCGTGGCCTTGCCTGATCATATTCCCTCTTATATTGCACATGCCTCTGTAACCTGCGTTGTGTTGAACCAGTGCACACGCCTGGACTCGAACCCGCGAACAGTAGCACCTCGGATCGGAAGTCGAGCGTGCTGGCAATCAAGCTAAAAGCCCAGGCTACTGCTGTAGCTTTCATGCCAGCAGCACTGAGGTGTCAGGGAGTGAGGTTTACCAACACTCCACACGCACAGCTAAGCTAGCTGGCATCCGTTGCACCTCTTCGTTCACATAGGGGCCGTCATAAGACCCACATTACTGCCTCAGCTATGTGTGTGTGTGTGTGTGTGTGTGTGTGTGTAAGAGAGAGACTGAGGGGGAGTTTACCTACTGTGTTTATCTGTGTCAATTTGTTAGTCTAGGTTCAGGCTGTGACTGTGTCAACATGGGTGCTGTGGGCTGCCATACTGTATGTGTGCCATTATAGCTCAGTGACACACAGTGTGTGTGTGTTGTGGGTGTGTGGGGTGTGGGTGGGGGGTGGTGTGTGTATGTGTGTGTGTGCGCGTGCGCACGTCTGTGTGTTTTTAGGGTGTGTCTCCCTAGTGCTCGTAAGCTCGTAAGAGTATGTTCCTTTTGTCTGTACGTGTCGTCCAGCATCGCCTGTAACAAATCCCTAATTAGCGAGTGTTAATCCATTTACTAGCTCCGTGCATATGGGGACTGGCTGCTTAAATACAAAGCCTGTTGATCTGTAAATCAAAACCACCAGCCCATCGACTTCCTGTTATCATGTCATATTTATCTGTCGGAGATGTTGATGTTTTCCCTGAAACACTTTGTTGTGAAAGTGAGACAAAGGGGTGTGAATGGGGGTTAGTGTCCTGTCCTCCCCTGTCCTGTCCTGTAATGTCCTGTCCTGTCCTCTCCTGTCCTGTCCTCTCCCTCTGCTGCCCTGGCCGGTATCCTCACGTAGAGGAGTGCCAATCCTCCTGACTCCTGCTCTATGTGGGTCAGTCGAGTAACCCAGAAGCCAAAATGAGCATGTACACGCAAGCGCGCACACACACACACACACACACACACACACACACACACACACACACACACACACACACACGCACACACACAGGGCTGATCCTCCAGCTGTAATCCACATGTCTGGCGGTGCCAGGGGCTTAAGCGGGTGTCATCGGGGAAATGACATTTTTGGGTTTTGTTTTGATTTCTTGGCTGTGTTTCATGAGGAGGAGGAATGTAGTAGAGCTGCGTTGGTGTCTCTAGGCGGCCCTTGTGTCGCGTAGTGAGCACTGTGATGTCATCGGAGAGGTATGACTCCACGCCTGTCACAAGGAGGAGGTTGCCCAGTGAGTTGTGCGAAGAAAAAAATCTTGTCAACAGTTGTGGGACAGTAGATATTTCTACATTTTTGCAAGGTCAAGGCTACTGAACCTGTTGCCACTCTGTCCAATGCATTACAGTTTTGTCAGCAACAACTTAATAAAAGCTAACCTTCTTGTCAAATGGTTAACTTCACATCAGACATTGATAATTTCTCTCTTTTGCCAAAACACCACTTAGCACTATTTGTCTGGAGTTACACAGTCTGATTTATTCATATGGGAGCCAGGCTCTTGTTTTGGCTACTGCTGATGTCACTGGGTCTCTTCCATTGTTCAACTGATAATGTTCCATCTGTTGCATTGTCATTGCAGGCAACCAGACAAATTGAGGGTGGTTTGGACCAGGCGAAATCGACGCATTTGCACAAAGGTAGAGTGAATATACTGTAAATGTCCCCCTCAACGTTTTAGGTTCTTGTGCCAGCCTGCAGCTGTTGCTTCAATAATAGCATTACATGGTAGGCCTGTATGTGATGGGGAGCGTACCTATGTTCCCCAGGTCCTATGTTCCCCGGGTCCTATGTTCCCCACTTTGTATTAGACCGGGGAACATAGGATCCTTTTTTTCTTACATTTTAGAAAGGGTCCTATGTTCCCCGCTTTTCCTAAAAAGGGTCCTATGTTCCCCGGTATGTATGGAAACCGGGGAACATAGGACCCTTTTGGGGGAAAACGGGGAACATAGGACCCGGGGAACATAGGGATGACCCCTATGTGATGACATGCATGTGGCTAGGATTTTCAGACCTGCTTTAACATGAATTAACAGTAAGTTAATCGCCATTAGCATACGCTACTTTTCCTTGTAGGTCCACTGCCTGTTATCTTAGATCATAACAAGGGAAGCTTGGTTTTAATAAACACAAGATAGCATTAGCACAGTCTTTAGCTGTCGCGAGCGTTTGGTATCAGGCAATGGAGTGGTGCTTGTGTTTGTTCAAGTGTGAAATCACTTCAGACTGATGAGAGGGTTCTTCTTCCATACAAAGGTGTTGTCACTGGGTCAAAGTCGTAATAGACATGACTGGAAGAGTAACAGTCATTATTAGAGTCTCTTAGCTTGAATTTCTTTAGAATGTAGTTGAGTGCTAGCCTACTCAACAAAGAGAACACTTCACCTTCTCTATCCCATCTAGTCAATACCCTTTGCCCTGGCACATTGAAAACTAGTGTGGTAGCAGGGCTCAAACACACAGTTTGTCTTTCATTTTATGTGCTCTTAAATGAGGTGTAGTAAAATTGTTGATAGATAGACAGTGAAACATTAAAAGTTGATTTAAAAATAAAAATCCCAACTCTTCAGCATGTGGCTTGGACACTGTTTTACCTTGTAATAGCAGATGCGCTTCAAGCTGTACATTTATCATTAAAGTCTGGCACATTTCCTTTGACCACTTTCAGTCAGGTTTCCATGCTAATGAAGCATGCTAATGCATGCTCAGGAAGGCACTACCGAGGCCTTAGGTGCAGAACAACTAGGTTCTGCAAAAGCTTCTTCCCTACCGCTATAAGACTTTTAAACTCCAAGTAACCCCCCCCCCACCCCTCCCCCCAATACTGTGCTTATGGGTATATAGCTAAAATATTTATTATCTATTTATCAGTGACTTTTTTTGAAATCTTTTTATTTTAGTTTTTATGCGGAGTCAGTGGCAACGACATTTCGTTCCACTTTGTAACTACAAGGTGAAATGACAATAAAAACCTCTTGACTTGACTTGACTTAATCACAACACTGAGACAGTTTTTATTTTTTAATGACAAACACCTCAATACAGATGCAGGCAAAACATCAGTCCTAGTGCAATTGGACCTTAGTCTTTGATACCCTTGATCCCAGCATACTAATACCTAGACTACATTGGACTCGAGTATCTCAGGTATAGTTATAAACAGGCTCAAATCATGCCTACAATGATCAAGATATACACTGTATTGGCTAAAGTATTGGGTGACCTGCCTTGACTTGCATATGAACTTAAAGAGACCCTATGCAACTTTTTCATAGTCATAAAGTCGCTTACAAATCGTTGTTTTGCTTGACTGACCAGTTTGACCGAAAACAGTAATATTTCCTCCCGCCCCCAGTGTCCCTATCCGCTATTGCAACCTTGCAGTTTGTGCAGGAGGCGATCGCTCCTTGTTTACATCTGGAAGTCTGAGACGCGTAAGGAACCAAAAGAACCACGCTTGCAATGTATTTATATATAGCCTATATGTATAAATATAGCCTACACGCTAAAGCTGTAGGGGAAGCTCTGCAGAGAAATATGCAAGCATAAAACGAGCGAAAACGAAAAGCGAAACCGAAACTGGAGATGAAATCGCCAATCCTGCATAGTTTCTCTTTAATTGACACCCCATTCTTAATCCATAGGGTTTAATATGACGTCGATCCACCCTTTGCAGCTATAACAATCTCCGATCTCATTCATCCTAAAGGTGTTCTTTTAGGTTGAGGTCCGGACTCTGTGTAGGCCAGTCAAGTTCATCCACACCAAACTCTGTCATCCATGCCTTTGTGGACCTTGCTTTGTGCACTGGTGCACAGTCATGTTGGAACAGGAAGTGGCCATCCTCAAACTGTTCCCACAAGTGGGGAGCATGGAATTGTCCAAAATCTCTTGGTTAATGCTGAAGAATTCAAAGTTCCTTTCACTGAAACTAAGGGGCCAAGCCCAGTTTGGGGGTGGCAAGGTCTATAAAGCCATGGGATGACAGAGTTTGATGTGGATGAACTTGACTGGCCTGTATCCTGACCTCGACCCAATAGATAACCTTCGTGATTAATTAGGACGGAGACTGAGAGCCAATTTCCTTGTCTAACATCAGTGTGTGACCTCACAAATGCGCTTGGAAGAATGGTTCCAAAATTCCCATGAACACACTCCTAAACCTTGTGGAAAGCCTTCCCAGAAGAGTTGAAGCCATTATAGCTGCAAAGAGTGGACCGACATCCACTCTATTAAACCCTGTGGATTAAGAATGGGATGACACTTAAGTTTATATGCGAGTCAAGGCAGGTGACCCAATACTTTTGGCAATATAGTGTATATCCCCAATCATTTTTACTCATACTAATATTTGTTTATTATTGCTATTTTCCTTAAATGTAGTATTGACCATTTTTAAATTGTTTACTGTTAAATTTAAATATTGTATTGTTGTTATTTGTATGTTGCTTTGGACAAAAGCCATAACCATAACCAAACAATTTGATCTCCTATCATAGTTAAGGTGATGACATCCAAATGATCTCTGTTGCATAGTGACTATTGCCCCTTGAGTCTCTGATCTCCAGTTAGTTACAGTACAAGATTGACTTCATAAAACTACTGCTGCTTCTTTATAAATCATTAAGCGGACTGTTCTCTGAATTAAATGATTGTGTAATTTAAATTAAGTTAACATTTCAAAATGTAATTGTATTATTTATTTTTTATTTTAAGATTATTTCATGTAAGTGGAGTTTAGAAGAAATGTGTTAGATCTCAATCAGAGATCAGTTATTTCTTGTGAGACAAGACATTTTTCTCTGGGTTGCCCCATGACACAGGATGTATACATTTCCTCAATAACCCACTCTTGTCAAACCTAGCAAAACAAAAGCACCATGGCAGCTAGCATAGACACATTTAACATCCTGATTGAAATGCTAACACAATGATGTATTGCAGTGGGATATGACATTCGAAACCCCTGTGACTAGCCCCTGAAATAAAGTGTTGTCACGCTCTGTCCTCTAAACTAGATTAAAGGGTTTAATATATCTCTGTCCCGGCCTGCCCCTCCTCTCTCCTCTCCTCCCCTTCCAGTTGCATGGCTGGCAGCCCGGGATCAAGAATCCCTACCGGGGCATGGTGGTGTGGCAGGCACCCGAGAACGTGGACATCACAGTCACACTCTTCAAGGTACTCCAACGCACACTGTTGAGACACTCAAAGAAGGAAAATGAAAGAAAATGATGGCGAAATTCATGAATGTGTATACTTTTTTCATGGATGCATATACTTTTTTATGTATGAGCAACAGTAAATTAATCAAATGGCATTTATTTGATTGAATGCACCAACCACTTTGGTTAAAATGATTACTCACACACGCACTCACACACACGCACACACACACACACACACACACACACACACACACACACACACACACACACACACACACATATACACACACACACACACACACACACACGCATACACAATGTGTATAAGTACTCAAAATCATATGCACCTGTTTCAGGACCCAAATGCAGATGAGTTTGAAGACAAGGACTGGACATTCATCATTGAGAATGTGAGTCTCCTCAGCTCTTCTCTCTCCTGCAGCACACTGCCAAAAATACTGTCCTCCTCCCTCCCTCCCTCCACTGTCTTTCAAATTCTCGACAGACACCCACACATGTTCAGTAGTCCTCTCTCCCCCACAAGGATTACAAGTGGCCACAGCCCCCTCAACATCTCAGTAGAAAATACACTTAAATAAAGGCATGGGCGTTGGATCTTAAACAGCACACTGCTGTGCTACCATTGCGTATTTTGAGTGGGAATCAAAGCCATTGCTTATTTGCTCTTTTGCCAGTATGCATGATCATGGGAAGTTGCTCATAGCGCTACGTGCAGTAGCTTCAGTAAAGCAAAGTGAAGTAAAGTAAGTGGGATTGAGCAGATTCTTTTATCGAAAGTGACAGGGACTCGCAATGCCGGGTTCGGGTTTTCAAAACTGTGGCAACTGTTTCTAAGGCGGTGACACTATCATTGATTCACCACGCTCCCCACATCTCCTGTAAACACGTTATGAAGGGGGGCGCCACTGGAACATCTCTCAAGAACGGACATGTCAGTGGACATGAATACAGTAGATGTCCAAATGAATGGCTATTATCACTCCCACTCATAAACTGCTGTCCTTCCCAACCCCCAGGAGACTAAAGGCCACCGGAAGGTTCTGGCCTCCGTGGACGTCAACATGAAGCGCTACGCCAGCGCCACGCCCGCCCAGTACGAGCTCACGCTGAAGCTGAAGCCCCTGTCGGTGAAGGTGGTGGAGGCCACGCTCAAGCTGACGCTCTCCTGCGTCTTCCTCAAGGAGGGCAAAGCAACGTGAGTACAACCTGAGACGTGACGAGAGAGAGAAAAAAAAACATGGCGGATACAGTTACAGTTAACATAACCAAGTTCAGTTCAGTTTCATAACCACCAAGTCATGTAACCTCAGTGGATGCAGACCTCAGCCAGTCACCAAAAAGGAGTAAAAATAGGAAGAAGAATGATCTGCATAGGTACAGACCCCGATAGTATATCAGCCAGTGGTACACCCAGGAGGAATATTTATGGCAAAGATGAATGGGCCCTATCTGCATAGAGCCCACCACTGCTACTGTACAGCCAGACTGCTGTCAAGTATTATGTCAAGAGTGCTTTTTACAAGTACCTGGCACTCAACTACTGATGGTGGCAGTAGGCATACAGTGGTGTCGACCCTGCCTGCCAGCACTTTTAGAGTTCAGGATCGAACTCACAGACACTGTGATATAAGCCTGTAATATGAGAGGAGGCTGGGGAATCCTTTGGACTTTTCTACGTACTCAACTGTAGGCTCACTTGTCAGCACACACGTGAGAAGGGGAGAGATGTTACACTGGAGCCAACTACTGCAATACGCTATGTATCAGCAACATACAGTTAAACGGTCAGTTGTATAATCATCAGCAAACTAATCATTTGTATTGTTTGTGTGGATGCAGAGTTCAGCCATGCAAAAGCAAGTAAAGCAATAGTTATTAACTTCAATTACACCAAATAAACATGCCTAAGGTGACATCATTTGTTTGTTCAGCCTGTTTTGGAAAGTATGAGTCATGTAGCAATTACTAGGACCATTTGTTCAGATGATTTAAATGAACAAGACAAGTATGCCATGCCATCTCCTACACCTCTTACTGCTCAATATGCTAGACTACCCGTCTATCATTACCTCCATTTATTTACATCTGAGGATGACCTCAGGTTTTTGATCAGCTCGTTGGAGAATAGTGTAACATTGAAAGATAGATGTATGAAGACAGCGTAAATAACTGGGGTCAGTCCACAGTGCATGTATTGCATTGCCATATTATGTGTAATTTAGTAAGCATCCTCTTCATCAGGTAAATAGTGCTCATCAAAGTAAAGGCTGCTTTTGACATGGTGCAGAGAAGCATAATCTGGATTACACCTTTTTGCATTTTTTTAATTGTAAAACAGTCTTCATTGTTTTCATACATATTCCAAAATGTCCTAATCGATCGCTTCTTTTTGTGTGCAAAACACCCACGTTTCCCTTCACTCTCCCATCATTGCATATGCATATAGCTTTTAAGCTCTCCTATTGCAGACAGAGTCCGGTTTCACTCATGCACGGTTCTGTTTGCATATGTGATGCCGTGCTTTGAGGCACATGGAGTGATGAAATAGCACAATGATTTCTGCTTCTCTGCTGCTGTTCCCCATGCAGGGATGAGGACATGCAGAGTCTGGCCAGCCTCATGAGCCTGAAGCAGTCGGACATCGGGAACCTGGACGACTTCAGTGATGAGGAGGAGGACAAGAGAGCCACCACCAGCCCTGCAGCAGGTGGGCATATGTTACTACAGTGCAGATGTGGACGTGTGCCGTGTGTAACACAGTAGATTCATGTGCAGCAGAGTTCTGTGTGTATCGCATAAGCACCTGTATGAGCATTTACATGCAGAACATGTGGAGTTACAGTGTAGGTGCAGTGTACACACACACACACACACACACACACACACACACACACACACACACACACACACACACACACACACACACACACACACACACACTCTCACAGCACACATTCACACAGTCTGATATGCTTTTACACTTTCTATACTTTAATCACTTATTGGTGTCATATTGTCTCCCTAAGTGTGGTAAAATAATAATAATAATAATAATAATAATAATAATGCATTTTATTTATATTGCACTTTACATCAAATCAATAATCTAATATAGTATGGATATTGACATAAACCACTGCTTGTGGTTTAGTGTTACATACACAACATATATTTGAGAAGTTCATGGTTCTGACTCTGTTGACTTCCATTGGTTCCTGCTTGGCTTCTCCTCTCCTCTCCTCTCCTCTCCTCTCCTCTCCTCTCCTCTCCTCTCCTCTCCTCTACTCTCCTCTCCTCTCCCTTTCCTCCTCTTCCTCGTCCTCTTCCTCAGCACCCCCTGCTCCCTCAAGACGAGTCGCGGGCCCAACGCACACAGGTAAACAAATAGCTGCCACCCTCCTCACACCCACTACCCTTCCCACCCCTCCCCTCCACACCCACACACACTTCCTCCTCTACATCTATCGCTCCATCTCCCACATCCACAAGCCATTGAGATGAAAGGGCGTATTAAAAGAGCACCAGTGGCTGAAGCATTCCCTGCAGTACCCAGACTTGTCTCAGCATGTTGCCCATTGTGTGTATCTCTTTTGTCCAGTGTATGAGTTGGGAGAAGTGAAGGCTAACTGGACAGTTCCAGGGTACATGGCGGTGTTTCAACCGTTGCTTTGCTGTGCTCTTTTAACAGCCCTTATCAGTTCATTTGAAATGACGATATTCATGTTTATTTAACTAGTTTCCAAATACTGAGCCCAACTGCACTCAGCAGTGGTCCGATTTAGGTCACTGTTTTACATTCTGTTTATTAATTAACATTTAAATTAGACTATAATTACAATACATAGAAGCTGTTCAGTACAGTTTGAGGCTTCATATTTGTGGAACCCAATGAATATTAATGTGCAGAATTTCAAATGATGTTGTCAGTCACCCATGAAATCCTGTGATTTAATCAGATACTCTGTGAAAAAAAAGATTGTGCAGAATAAAAAATTGAAATACCTTTAAAGGGATATCTCTAGTTCTCTACTAAATGAACTTATTAGAGCCAGTTTTGTTCATTGTGGGTTATGGATGACCATAACCATGATATTCTGCTGTTTACTTGGAGTGTTTAATATGTGAAATGAGTATCTGAGCGTCATCACTCTTCATTCTGTAGTCTTCCTCTTTTCTTTTTCTATCCTTCCTTTCTCACTTCCTCCTCTCACTCTCAACACGTGACTACTCTCCTCTCTCTATCTGAGATGCTCTCTCTGCCTCTATCTCTTCTCTCTCCTTTCTCCTCTCTGTTTCTTCCCCTCTTCCTCTGTGTCCCCTATCTCTGTATGGCCTCTGTCTTTATCACATCACTTTTCTCCCTCTATGCCTTCCTTCCTCTCCTTTTCTTCTTCTTCATCCTCCTCTTCCTCACCCTCAGCCCCCACTGAGATGGAGTGGAAGAGCGCTTTCACCGTCACCCTCCCTAACCTCCCTCAGCTCCAGTCTCTTCCTCCTCTCCCTCTCTCCATCACCCCCTCCGCTCCTCCCCACTTCCCTCCTCCTCCTCCGCCCCCTCACCTCGCCGCCCCCGGCCCTGCTGGCAGTGCCCCCCAGCAGGTGCGCCCGTCGCAGTACTCCTTCACTGTGCCGGCCTTTATCCGCGCCCACCCTCCAGTCCTGCCCAAAATCTTCCAACCAGCTGCTAGATCAGGTATTGAGGCACGCCGTGCATTGTGGGCCATGAAGTTTTTGTTGTTATCTTCTTAGGTTTCTTCCTAACAAATCAGGGATACGAGTGATGTTACGGTCAGAGATGTATTGATCTGTAACCGGTCATGGTTATGCTATGGAATTCAATACAATGGCAGGCTCAGTCTGCTGGCAGCGCTTGACAGTATAGGAGCAATCAGCTGATTGAATTGGAGCACTGCTGGTCAGAAATAGACCCATTAAACAGATGAGTGAGGTCACTTCCCGATCAGCACAGGACACACATCGTGTGCACTTCCCCTCACAGTTGACACTGAGCTTTTATGCAAATCTTCTCTCTACCCTTCCTCAGTGTTTTCAGATTTTTTATTTATTTTTTGACACTTTTCTCTAACTCGAAATTACAATTAGTCAGTGGTTCATACATTAAAAACCGTATGTTATAAATGATTTTACCAGTATATATAGTAGTGAATTACTGCTCTGTGTCAAGGGTAGCTAGCCTAGAGGCACACAGCAGGTGCAAGACCCCCCCAACCCAGGCAGAGAGTTTCTGGTGGCTTGCATGCGGTTTGGCATTCTACTGGGGCCAGCGGCACCCCCTGCTGTTTAGAGGGATGTGAACACAGCACAAGTCCACATTATCCCAGCGCCTCACTGCTCCTCTCAAGAGACATCTCCCCCGGCCTCCCTCCCCCACTGATTTAAGTATCAGAGTGGATATAGCAATAGCGCTAATTGGTGGTTGTTAAAGAAGTATCTACGGCAAGGTTTGAATTATTGTCTCAGAGACGCAGCATGAGCTTAAGTGTGGGGCTATTTTGGGACTGTTTCCCGCCTCTTTACGCTCGTTAAGGAAGTGACGTCAAATAAAAGTACTGCTTCAGATTATGTTGACACATATTGTTGCAAGCAGGAGCAGCAAGACTGAGTACACAGCCATTAGATATTTATTTATGAAGTTTATTTATTTATGAACTAGACACCATGTTTTCAAGTTTTATCAGATTTATGGAGGCCAAAATGAAGGCCATTCATTTATTCACATGCCATGATAGGTTTATTCTTCTCATTATCCATACATCTGAAATGGATAGAGTGCATTTTTTTCTTTCTATCATGCGTCCTATTTGCGTTCTTTCTATTCTACATCCTATTTGTCTGTTCTTTCTGTTAATTCCATCTCTTCATGCGTTCTTTTCTCTCCTCTCTCTGTATTTCTGTCTCATCACTTTCTGTCTCTTTCTTTCTGCTATTACCCCTATCTCTGTATCTGTACCTTCCTCCCTCTTCCCTCTCGCTCTCTCTCTCTCTCCTCTTTCCTTTTTTTTCTCTCTCTTTTCCCATGATGCTTAGCACCTATGTCTGTCGCTCGGCGACCTCAGAGGGTCTCAGGTGACCCTAGCCTGATGGAGCCCAGTCCCCCTGCTGGGACCACCGCGGCTGCCCCCGTCCCTCCCCTCCCTAAACCGAGACCCCTGTCCTTCACGGGGCCCAGCACTCCTCCTCACCCCTCCCCCTTCTCCTCCACACCCCCTCATGTTGCCCCGCCACCCGACGCTGCGCAGACAGGTACAGCTTGTGTGTGTGTGTGTGTGTGTGTGTGTGTGTGTGTGTGTGTGTGTGTGTGTGTGTGTGTGTGTGTGTGTGTGTGTGTGTGTGGACAGTACCTCTTATTCCCCAGCTCCTTATCTTAATTCTTCTCTTTGGCCGCCTGTGGTGCTATAAGGTGTGGAATTATCTTGTTAATAACAGACATGGCAGTGACCCTGCAGTGCAAAATTATATGCTGTAGTTTGATTATACAGTGGCCTGGGATTAGTTTTTTGAGACCTTTATTGTAGGTTTCTTTGATAACAGAGTCTGCTAAAAGACTAGATTTAAATGTAGATTAAAAAAGAAAACCTGAAGTGGTCGGTTGCTGCAGCAATTAGCTTCCACTTTAATCAATGGAAGTGACTACACCGGACGGGCTAGCGGCGCACACAGTCCTCTACAACTATTTTATGCTCCAAGAGTGGAGCGCTGCAGTTGCTGATCCAGTGTAGCCGGGCTCTTAGTTTTTCCTTTTCCATTTCCATTCTGTTTTCATTGTCATTCTCTTTTCTCTCACTCATCTCGTCCTTTTCCTCTCTGCCTTTCCTTCTTGTTTCTCCTGCCATCCCTCTCTCTGTCCCTTTGCCTCTCATGTAGTCACCTACTCTACTGCCCGCTCCAGTGCTTGGAGACCCCAGAGTTTCCCGTCTCTTCGCTCCTCTCCTTCCTCGGTCCACTCTCCTCCTCCTCCTCACCTCGGCGCCTCCCCTCCCAGAGCGGCCCCCTGCTCGGTGGTCCGGCGCTCTAAGTCATTCCGTGATTCCCTGGCCGAGCCCGGCTCCGCCCTAACTAGACCCACCAGCCTGCCGTCTGAGCCCGAGCCAGGTAGAGGACAGGACATATAGGACCCATCACTCTACACAGCAGCAGCAGAGAAATAGCACTATCACTCACAACCTCTCAAAGAATGTGTGAAAACCTTGTGCCACATTTTAGGAAACCTTGACCAAAATTTCCCCAAACGTGTCTTAAAATACTAATTAAAAGCGCACACAACAGGTAAAGGAGATGCCACTAGGGGCAAGTGGAACGTGCAATGGGAATGAGTGTCTGGTTTGTTTAAAGAATTCATTTGAGTTAACTTAATTTTGTTAAGATTGACTACTATGGTTTACAGTGTGTTCCATAGATCGTATAGAATGTCAGATCCTCAGGATTCCAGTGTGCCAAATTAGGGATGTGTCCATTCCAGAGATAGCCTAGTTGCTTGGAGTGCTTGGAGTTAGGGGGTTGGAGTCCTTGGTGTTGCTCTCATCATGCACTAAGACAGCAGGCCTTGCTTGAATAATGTGTGAGCTTCTTCGCATTATTATGAATGATCATTAATGGAAGAAAACATAGCTAGTTGTTTTGTTGTGTATTTCATATACTGTCAGTGTGAAATGTTTAGTCTGTCACTGAGAAAACCGTTTCAGTATTTTAACTTTTCTTTTACCTTTGTCTTCTCTTCCCCATATCATTCCAAAAACACTGTTGACATGTAACACTCATTACCATCAAACATCACCAACGTTGTCTATGTATTTCTCCCTCTCTCTGTATGTCTTTTCTTTTTTTGCTTCACTCTTTCCTCTATCTCTCCTTTCCTTCCTTATTTCTATTTCTCTATTTGACTGTTTGCCATCAATCTGGCACCACACTCATTCATTTCAATCCATCCCTCCACCATTGCATTGGCACCTCCTCGTCCTCACAGCCTCCTGGCAGAAGGAATGGCGGCCGCCCAAAAACACGACCCCCCTCGGCCCTGTGTTCCCCCCCTACTCCCCTCCAGTTCTCTGTCCTCCCCATGCCGCTGCCAACGTGCCTGAGGCTGTTCCTCTGCAGGCGGTGCAGGGCTTGGAGACCCTCTGTAATCCTCTGTCCCCTTCCCTACCTGTGCAAGACCCTCCCCTTGTCCAGTCCCCTGTCTCTGTGCCCGTCCACCCTGTCGCTGTACCCTCTGCTTCTAATGTCCAGTCTGCTACTGTCACTGTGCAAGCCACTGTCCATGCGCCACCGCCCCCAGGGGAAGCATCTCCCATAGCGGTGGCCTCAGCCCTTGTCCCCTCTATGGAGTCAGGTATGCCACCTTTGATTCCTCCCTCTGTCCAGTCCACCTCCCCTGCTAGGTCCTCTCCGGCTTGGAGGGCTCCTCGCCCAGTTCGGCCTCCTCCCCCTCCTCCTGACCAGGCCGCTCCTCCCAGTAAGCAGTCTCGATCTGGAGATCTAACCCCTCCCCCTGCGTACTCTCCCCCCTCTAGTAGTGTTCCGTCTCCAGAAAGCGTTGACCCTGTGCTGTATCTTCCCCCTATCCCCCCTCGAAAAGGCTTCCCTCTTCCCCTGTCCACATCCCTTGCCTCTGCCCCTGGTCCAGCCCCCTTCTCTGGCTCTACCGATCACCCCCATCCTCCCCTCCAGACACCATCCTCCACCCCGGCTGAATCCCTGTCTGAGCCACCTGTCCATGCTAGTGTCCCTGTTAGCATCCCCGCTCCTCCTGTGGCTCCCTCTCTCTCCGATGCTCCCTCTCTTGCTCCCTCTGACTCTGTCCCAGCACCTTGCCCCAGTCCAGCGTCTCCTCCAGTGTCCCCTGATGTGTGTGTGCCTCCCGCTCCCTGTCACCCCCCTCTACCTGTTGTCTCTGATGCTTCCCATGCCGCTCCTGATGCTGCTGCTCCAGCTGTTGTCTCCTCGTCAGGTACAGAGAACGGAGAGGCTGAGGTCCAAACATGCCCACAGCACAAATGCTTGTTTGACCTCTCCCTCACTGTGATTGGTTGAAGTAAACAAACAAACTAACTTAAAAAAAAGAACCTTTCAGTTACTCTTTCCAATTTGGTCATTCCTGTCTTTCCTTTTACACTCTGTGTCCTACCTATTCTTTTCTTTCTTTCCCCCTCTCTCTTTCTCCTTCTTTCTTGGCTGCCATAGACTCTATCCCTGAGAGACCCCTCCAAACCTGCGAGTGGAGGCACCAGGTGGTGCCCACTGTGGTGCGTCCCAATGTCAGAAGGCCACAGGTCACCCCTGCTGTGGAGACTGCTGTCCCTATGCCCATGTCCTCTCCCCTCTGTCCCAGTCCTGCTGTGCTCTCCCCCCTGCCCTCCTCCATCTCTAGTCCTCCTCTTCAGGGCCAGCTCCCCATTTCCTTGCTGCCAGGCCCTGTCTCTGCTTCCCTCTCTGACGCGCAGACAGGTACTCATGTTGTGAAACATTTTACATTCAACAGGGACACAGTAGTCAACAAATGAAGTGATACTGGAGGAATAAAAATGAGCTGGTTGGGCAAATAGTGCTCCCTCTGGTGGTTGTAGTTTGCATCGGTGGTTGCATTGGAGCTGTGTGAAGTGAGGCAAATGTACTGTATCCTGGAGAGCTGATTCATTTAAAATGGTGCTTATTATGTCATTACAGAGTACCAGAGACAGTTGAGCACACTGGCAGAAGAGGAGCTCTCCAGTTCAATAAGTCCAAGTGAGTAGAAATATAAGCAAGCCTACTGTATATATAATTGTGTTCGTATCATAACTACTGTATGTCATACACCCATTGAGATTTTAGATAATGGACCCTAATTTATATGGTGGGGAAAGTGCAAAACTAATCAACAAGTTCTAGTGCATGACGTAGAGCTATTGTGTGCCATGAGGGAGCATTTAGCCGACTCATTGCCCACGGTGTTGCATTTGTTTATTGAGATTTTGTCAGTAAATTAGCTTTAGTTAGAGTAAAGACTTTGCACTTTACACATCATTCAAATTTGGGTTCATGTAGTCGTTGCACATTCTTATATATTGTTGATTGTTTTTTACTTTAGCGGAAGAAAAACAAATGAACCTTCGGACAGAATCAAGAGGCTATGAGAGAAAACGGGAAGGCGACTCTGTGTTCGGATTGGAGGTTATCAAGGCAGCAAAAGGGTTAGTGATAATAAGATGCTTGAGTTGTGGACAGAAAAATGAACATCTCGCAGCTTGATGTTCAGGCTCTTTATATAAAATAGCAATGCTTTGCATCTCTTTTCGATTTGAACGTGGTTGCTCTACTGCATTTGCGTGTTGTGGCCACAAATTACGGTGGTAATTGTGGTGGAGTGTTTATTTGTTCGACACTTACACATTAATGAAACAGTTGTATGAAAAAATGCAATTGTAAATTGCTATGTAAAGCATAAGAAGTCTGCTGTATGTTTTAACCACAAACTGGCTCCAATCATAATCTTGTGCTTTTTTATGCTAGAAATGTTAATCAATAGATTTATAATAATAATTATTATTATTATAATGATAGCATTTATATATATCACTTTTCAAGCATTGAGCAGAAAGTGCTTACAAACAAACATGAATAGTGTTTTTTCTATGCAACAAAAGTACTTCACACACAAGGCACAAACAAACAAATAACAAATATTTAAGATGCCGAAGGAGTGGTATACCAGCGTACCCTTGACACCAAGACGAACAAAATGTAATAATAGGAAAGTCTGTGGGCACTGACGACTGCATGGCCGCAAAAGGTCTGAAGTGAACTACAGACCAGCCCGGTGGATTTGCTGGCAGTCTAGAGCGCAGTCTGGAGTGCTCTTGAGTAGAGCCCACCCAGGCAACACCATAGGACAATGCTAGGCTTGGTCTTCAGGGCTCCAGAGGCACAGGTCAGGTGTCCTGAACAATTTCTGCTGACAAACAGGCTCTGGAAAAGGTAGTCTGCTGTTTATGCAGTGCTTCAGCCACCTGTGTTATATCTGCAGGCAAAATAATTTTGTGTTGTTTTATGATGTTGTCAACAACGTACATTGCAAAGAAACACCCAGTTGTGCTTTTGTCATATTGTCATATTGTTGAAATGGAGTAACTTTACTAAGGCTTGGCTCATCTTGCAAATGGAAATTGAGCATGAACTGCTTTGCAGATTTTGATTGTCATGATATAATCTGTTATAAAGATTTAAACTGGTGCTGGTTGATGGCAGTGCCACTAGCTGCTTTGCTTTTGGTATGCATTGCAACTACAAGCCTATGTCATGTGGCTTGGCAACTACAAACCCTATTTTATCCATTTAAAAAAAAAAGTATGATTGATTTGAGAATTCACATGTGATACATGTTTGAGTCTCTGATCATTATGCCTCTCCTCTTTAGACCGGACAGTATGACATCTATGCTGCCATCTAGCCCAAAGAAATCCAGTCTCTCAGAATTCACATATTTTGAGCTGCCAAAAACACGAAGTGATGGTCCAAAGACACCTCCCATAGAACCATCCCTTGACCCCACCCCTCTCCCGGCCTCACCTATGAGCTCATCATCAGTGGTGGTATCTGCGTCCCCACTACAGTCTAAAGAGGCCCCCAAAGCCCCTGCATTTGTTTCAAACCCAGCACATCATTATTCACACCCTACGTCCGTCTCTGGACAGGGTGCTGTGTTTGCCCCTGAGAGAGACAAGGCAGTTCTTCCCCTGTCTGTGCACCAGTTTCCACATAGTGCTTTGTTAGAGGGAAAGGAGTTGAGAGACTGGAGAGAAGAAAGGCAGACAGGAAAAGAATGGAAAGAAAGGAGGGATGAAAAAGAGCAGAAAGATATCCTCTCTTCTGAGAGAAAAGCACCCAGGAGCATAGGGGATCTTGAAAAGGCTCACTCAGATTGGGGGTAAGTGTGGCATGGCACCTTTTGACCCAGTCCACAGGCTTATTAATGTTCACACTAATTACATCAAGGTTGGCGTGTGTTTTCCTTCCTAGTTGTATTTATTCTTGATTTAGTAAACTTTTGGTTCTGGTCTGGCTTGTGTCAAAAGGAAGCTTGTTTTGAAGTTTTGACTTTTTTAGATTTTCAGATCTTAGAGGCCAGCAGCATGAGTGCTTTTATGCTTCCATGACAGCATGAACAGTAGCGCTATAGGTACCATATTGGATGATAATATTCTCTCAAACAAGGCCATACTTTACATGCACTCTACTTGCATGTGAACAAGCAATTCTGCTTGTTATGTGAATATACGTATTTAATCTGCGCTTTCATCATCCTTGAGGTCTCTGACTTTTTCCTCTGGTATCCCTATCTCTTAGACCTAATACCATGGCTGCTTTGCTGCCATCTTGCCCGAAAGCCTCCAGTTCTCCCGGGTTGCCATCCACAATAAGCCATAGTACAGATGAGGCCCAAGCTGGGGAGTGGACATTTGATAGGAAAGTGGTGTTGGAGAAACCTTCCAAAAGCATCTCCAAAGTTGCTATCCTTCAGGGCCCTGCACCTGAGAGCTTAAGCAAAGATGAAGAAGAATATGCAGATACAAGGGGTATGACATACTTAACACCAAGTTGTCCAAGAGAAGCTAGGGTTCCAGGACTACCATCTACACATATGCTAATGGCAGATGGTCCAAGAGTTGTCAGAGATCCAAACATGGTGGATCTTCTTTCAACCTGCCCAAGACTATCTAATATTTCCGGTATTCCATCCTGTCAGCAAATGAAGATGGGACAGCCAAAGGGATGCTTGTGGTCTGAAAGTAAGAAGGCATTATGGCAACCCAGTTGTAGACAAAATGCTTTGGTGCTTGATTCCCCAGCCAAAGCATATGAAGACAAAGAAGCCAGAGGACATATGGTGTCTCTAGTCCCAACTTGCCCCCAAGAAAGCAGAATTCCAGGGTTTCCATCCGCACCAAGACCAAAAATGAATCCAAGAGCTCAAATGCCAAGTATGATTGATATTCTACCAACATGCCCCAAATCCACACATATTCCAGGATTGCCAACTGTAATGGCCTCAAATGAAACACTGGCCTTGAAGTGGCCATCTGCAGATATTGTATTTTATAGACCATTAAAGGAAAAACCAAGGATCCTTCATTTTCATGACCTTGGTAAATTCTATCATGATATGGAAATGTTAAAAACTATGGTGGTTATTGTGCCAACCTGTCCAAGAAAAGCTAGAAACTCTGGTTTTCCATCTGTTCCAAGAGACCCAGACAAGCTACACTTAAGTAATGCTCCAAGCATGGTTAATATTTTCCCAACTTGTCCCAAATCCTCAGGAGTTGCTGGGCTACCTTCAAGATCATGTACAGACTCTGGTGGCTGGTTGACATGTAACTTATTGTTGTGGGATAAGCCAACGAAGAGACAAGCATCTGGGATACACCACTTTTCAACAGACCACATACCTTTGGAGAAAAATATTAACATGACAAACATGAGGCCATCTTGTCCCAAAATGACAAAGATACCTGGTTGTCCTTCAGCACCACAGCCTGAATTATGCAGGGCTCCTAGTATAGTGAACCTTGTGCCCTCGTGCCCAAAAGTTTCTAAAATGATGGGCTTCCCATCAATCAAGGCTCAGCTAGATATGCCACAGTGGCACCAATTGGACAAGATACCTTTTGGGGTCAAACAAATAAAGAACCCATCCAGATTATTTAAACCTTTACTTCCAGAAGGTGGAGATATTGGAAGACCCATGTTTAAACTGGCCCCCACCTGCCCAGAAAAAGCAAGAGTTCCTGGTTTCCCATCTGCTCCAAAGCCTGAATTGGAGAGGGCCCCAAATATGACAAATTCTTTACCATCTTGTCCAAAGATATCCAGGGTCCCTGGAATACCATCTGCCAAAAAGTTAGTGGAAGAGTTTGATATCAAAGGTTGGTCAGTCATGCAGTTGCCATTATGGATCAAACCTTTTAAAAGGAAGCCATATCAAGCCATACGTTTGCAACCTGCACAGTATAGACCAAGAGATGACTCTGAAAGAGATATAATTAAAAGTATGCACCTCCTGGTACCATGTTGCCCAAGAAAAGCATCAACTCCTGGGTTTCCATCATCACCAAGGCCAAAGGTGGACAGCACTCCAAACATTATGAACCTCCTGCCATCTTGTCCAAAAGTTTCCAAAATGATGGGCTTCCCATCAATCAAGGCTCTTAAGGAAGAACAAGATATGCCACCATGGCGCCAATTGGACAAGAGACCTTTTGGGGTCAAGCAAATAAAGAACCCATCCAGATTATTTAAACCTTTACTTCCAGAAGGTGGAGATATTGGAAGACCCATGTTTAAACTGGCCCCCACCTGCCCAGAAAAAGCAAGAGTGCCTGGTTTCCCATCTGCACCAAAGCCTGAATTGGAGAGGGCCCCAAGTATGACAAATTGTTTGCCATCTTGTCCAAAGATATCCAGGGTCCTTGGAATACCATCTGCCAAAAAGTTAGTGGAAGAGTTTGATATCAAAGGTTGGCCAGTCATGGAGTTGCCATTATGGATCAAACCTTTTAAAGGGAAGCCATGTCAAGCCATAAGTTTGCAACCTGCACAGTATAGACCAAGAGATGACTCTGAAAGAGAAATCATTAAGAGTATGCAACTCCTGGTACCATGTTGCCCGAGAAAAGCATCAACTCCTGGGTTTCCATCATCACCAAGGCCAAAGGTGGACAACACTCCAAACATAATGAACCTCCTGCCATCTTGTCCAAAAGTTGCCAGGATTCCGGGAATACCGTCCATACAAATTTCCAAAAATGAGTTATGCTCAGCAATGAATTGGCCATTAGGTGTTCAACCTTTTTGTGTTAAACCACGTAAGAACAAATCCTATGATTCTGCTCTTGTTCTACCAGTTCATTACAGAATGATTAAAGATCAAATTATCATCAGAGGAATGTACTACCTTGCACCAAATTGTCCAGGAAAAGCCAGAAATCCTGGTTTTCCTTCAGCTCCAAGACCCCAAGTGTTCAGGGCACCTACTATGGTCAGTATGATTCCATCATGTCCAAAGTCTTCAAGGGTCCCTGGTCTACAATCCTCTCAACAATCTAACACAGGTTGTGATACAGAGATTAAATGGCATACAGATATAACACCACTGTGGGAAAAAACAAGTAAGGACCAGTCATGCCTGCACATATTGGACTGTCCATCCCAATATAGCTCAATAAAGGACACATGTGCTATGAGAAGCATGGTGTCCTTAGTGCCATCCTGTTCAGCAAATGCAAGTTCACCTGGTTTTCCCTCTCTGCCAAGGTTAGACTCCAGGCATTTGCCTGGCACTTACACAGCAAAAGACAAAGATGATGTGTTGGTTGTTGACAGAAATCCATGTCAAAATTCTCTTGTCCAAAAGTCTGTCTCAGTGTTGCAAATGAATCAGCCACCTGAGATCAGTGAGGTTATGGAAAGGTTATTGACATCGACACCACTTGAACCAAGTGAAGATCACATTTCTGACTATCTTTCCATGGCCTCTAAAAGTCATATAGAAATACCTTGTGAAAAACTGAAAACTCAGAATGTCAGTAGCCATAAACGAACATGTCCATCTGAGCCAGACCATCTACCTCTACCTGCCCATATTGCAAATGATGATGAAGAAGCAAAACCAGTCTTAATCTCTGTACCAACCCATAACAAGGAGAACACAGGCTTTGGGGGAAAATATAAAAGAGGAGATGAGGGCACTCTCGAGAGAGGGTAAGTGTAGGAGACTGAAATTGTGTTTCGTGGTTATATCAGACTCCTTGCTATTGGTATCTTTAAAGT
Organism: Sardina pilchardus; assembly: GCF_963854185.1. Lineage (NCBI taxonomy): Eukaryota > Metazoa > Chordata > Actinopteri > Clupeiformes > Clupeidae > Sardina > Sardina pilchardus. The sequence continues at coordinate 2,015,463 of NC_085009.1, forward strand.
ACATAGAATATTTGCATTTGCACTTTTCAGGCATATACAGTGCAGAATGTGGCACTCTTCTCCAGATACTCCATTGATTTTGACTGTTAGGGAGAGGTGAGTTTTGATGGCATTCTTGTGACAGTGTGTTACCTAAGTGCTACTGCTCAGTGCTACTGAAAAATTAATACTGCATCCAAATAGGATTGGAATATTAATTCCAATGTGTCGACAGCAGATAATTAATATATTTGTTCCACCCTTTCTTGCCATGTTCTTTCTGTCAGTTAGACAGAAGACTAGACTGTGTTTCTGTGTAGAATGTGTATTACAGAGATAAGCTCAAGTTTATTATGGAATACATGATTGGAATATATCCTGACTTAGGACTTAGGAGCCAGAAGTGTGTTAAAACTGGTCTGATGTCTCACTGTTTTTGCTCCTCCATTTCCATGTACATATATTAACCTGGCTTGATTTGAGTGGTGTTTACTGGAATGAAAGGTATTGTTTGTGTTGAACTTCTGATAATTTCCTAACAAGCACGCACACATGCTTGGTATCTGTGTGGAAGTGCCCTGTCATGGCGGCATGCTTTTTGTGGCATGCATATTTTCCAAAGCTTAAGTATCTCACAAAATATTAAATGTCTCACGAAAATATCCCTTGCTCTTCAGATCTGGAAATGCAACTGCTCTGGTGCCAGCATGTCCAAGAGCAAGCAGTATCCCAGGATTCCCGTCTATGCAAATCAGTAGTACAGACACAGGATTAGGGAGCTTCTCAGTGGACAAAAGCACATTGTGGGAGAAACAATCAAAGGCATTGCGTGTCTTGCAAGTGGACATACCAAAAGAGCAAAGAGACATGATGACAGGGATGGTGAACTTAGGACCTTCTTGCCCAAAGAGGGCCAGAGCAGATGGTTTTCCATCTGTAGACTCTCCAAAATCAGATGTCTGTCAAGTTGAAAGGGCAACAAATATGGTAAACCTTGCACCATCTTGTCCAAATGTAGCTAGAGTCATAGGGATGCCATCCATTAGCAATGCCTACATAAACGAGATAGCTTGGCCAGTTAACAAATTCCCCACATGGCAGAAACCTCTAAATAGAAAAACATCAGTAACTATATTGTCCACCCCATTCCCTAAAATCTCAAAACGAAACAAAAAAATTATGAAAAACATGTTTGCCATTGTTCCCTCATGTCCCTCAGCCTCAAGTATTCCTGGATTCCCATCAGCAAGGAGAACTCAGAAAGCACAAATGCAAATGAAATCTTTGTTCTCCTCATGCCCAAACAAATCTAATATTGCTGGTATCCCTTCAAAGTTAGTCCAGCCAGAGGACAACCCTAACATTGAGTGGTTGAATGTCAGGGGAGATCTGTGGGTGAGGAAACCACAGAAAATACCAGATTTACCCAAGCAGATATTTGTAGAGGACACAAAGATTTGTAGCACGATGTGGGCTCTAGTGCCATCCTGCCCAGTTGCTGCCTCAGTCCCTGGTTTCCCTTCAGCACCTCAGCATATAACAGATAAGCATCAGATACGAAAAGAGCCTGCCATTGAAAATATTGTACATGCTTGCCCCAAATTGTCTAGAATTCCAGGAATGCAGTCTCAAGATGAGACTAATTTTGAACAAAGACCTGACAAAACTGTTTTATGGGACAAGCCTCTTCAAATGAAGAGTTTTGCCATAGAAATGTTAGATTCAGGTTATCAAACGGTTGGTAAAGATATGGTGGCTTTGGTGCCTTCATGCCCAGGAGTTGCAAGACATCCTGGGTTTCCATCTGCCCCACGACTCCAAGTTAATATAGCACCAAATATGGTAAATATTCTCCCATGTTGCCCAAAGTTGTCTATAGTTCCTGGAATGCCATCTCAAGATGAGGCTATTGTTGAACAGATTCCTGACAAAACTGTTTTATGGGACAAGCCTCCTCAAATGAAGAGTTTTGCCATAGAAATGTTAGATTCAGGTTATCAAACGGTTGGTAAAGATATGGTGGCTTTGGTGCCTTCATGCCCAGAAGTTGCAAGACATCCTGGGTTTCCATCTGCTCCACGACTCCAAGTTAATATAGCACCAAATATGGTAGATATTCTCCCATGTTGCCCAAAGTTGTCTATAGTTCCTGGAATGCCATCTCAAGATGAGGCTAATGTTGAACAGATTCCTGACAAAACTGTTTTATGGGACAAGCCTCCTCAAATGAAGAGTTTTGCCATAGGAATGTTAGATTCAGGTTATCAAACAGTTCGTAAAGATATGGTGGCTTTGGTGCCTTCGTGCCCAGAAGTTGCAAGACATCCTGGGTTTCCATCTGCCCCGCTGCTCCAAGTTAATATGGAACCAAATATGGTGGATATTCTCCCATGTTGTCCAAAGATAGCAAGGGTTCCTGGTTGCCCATCCATAGAGAGTGCTTTAGCCTCAGAATGGCCCAGTGACCTCAAGTTCTTCATTTGTAACAAGCCATTAAAAGATAAGTTGATAGGAATGTCAGGTGTTACTCATTACTCAAGCCTGGAGTATAAAGATATGTATGCACTCAAGCCATCTTGCCCAGCAAAAGCATGTACTCCTGGGTTCCCATCAGCTCCACAACCCAAGTGTTTGGAAATGTCCAATATGATAAATATGACATCTTCTTGTCCGAAAGTGTCCTGTGCTCCCGGGATCCCTTGCACTGAGAGACGGCAGACTGGGCCATGGCTTTTTATCAACATGCCAGAATGGGAGAAACCATTTAGAAAACCACAGTCATTGGTACAGACTTCCTCTGTCCTGGAAAGTTTGCCAAATGAAAGTCATATAATGCAAAGAATGGTATCTTTTGCATCAGTATGCCCAAGAAAAGCTTGTGCTCAAGGTTTCCCCTCTTCCGCGCTGCCTGTAGTTAAAAGGATGCCACATATGTCTTCCATTCTCCCATCCATCCCAAGAGTCAGTAAAATACTCGGCATGCCCTCTTCAACTATGTTGATTTTTGACAAAAGCCATTCAAAGTCATGGTCAGTGCGCTCATTTACAGAGGTCAAGAAACCACTGAAGGAGAGGTCTGCCATGATCACTGCCTGTCAGTATGATAGAGAGACTGTGGCAAACATGTTTCTCCTTAAACCAACATGTCCAATTAGGGCTACAAATCCTGGCCTTCCATCTTTATATAGGCCCCCAGTAGTGGAGGAATATACATCAAGTGTGCTTTATCCATCATGCCCAAGGGAGTCTTGCATCCCTGGAATTCCCTCTTTACTGATAAACCAAGCTCAATCACCAGAAGCTGCATCATGTAAGCAGCTGTCACTGGAGAGACCTTTGAGGGGAACACAATTTGGAACTGCACTTGCCTATCCCACAACTGATAACACAGAGGTTTATAAAGATATGGTGGCCTTGCTACCATCTTGCCCTAGAGAGGCAAGGATCCCTGGTTTCCCTTCTGCTCCTCCTCCCCCTAAAGTTGTCTCTGAAAGTCCAGCTTGCCCGGAGATAGCATCAACTGATTTAACTGAGAACATTGTTGAGGTTATCACAGAGCAAAGTGTAGTGGAGGATACAGACGTGTTGGATTTGGTGACATGCGAGGAAAGTGAAGACACTGGTAAGAGAGTTATACTGTTGAGTGCTCTTTCTACTTGTGCAATCTTTTGTTATCATTTGGAATATACATTATTTGTGTATTTTGTTGAAGGAATATGCATTGAAGTGAAGCACATAAGTGATATTTCATTTATTGGGTAAGTTGAGCAGGTTGCTTTCTGCATGGATTGCAGTGTTGAAGTGTGTTCAGCTGAGACAGAGAAATATATGATGTTCCCTGGTCAAATCTCACAAAATAAGGGTCAAGGGTGGTCTTGCACAAAAGAGCTTAAGGATTTTGAAGTGCTGTGTACTCTTGAACCATTCTGGTTTCCAGTCTGAGCTTGCAAGTATTTGCACATTGGCTGCATAATGTTGCATGTGTTTGATGAAGGCCGTTTGTGAACCCTTTGTTAAGCTCTTGCTCTTTGAAGCTAGGCAAGTAAGTTCTACCTATCTATTTTGGTTTTGTTGTGATGTTGTTGGTTTGTTTTGCATGTGTGGTGTCCAGTATGTTTACAAATATCCATACTGTATCCTCCCCACAAACTCTCTCCTGCAATGCCCAATGTGCTGTCCTTCTTGTCAGCGAACCTGGTAGTCCATCCAAAGGGGAATGTAAAGAGGATGTGGTCCTTGTAGAGGACAAACCCTCCCCATCCTCTGCACATGACACTGCAGACCTCTCAGAGTCTGGGCTTGTGTTAGATTGGGAGGTGTTGGAAGCTGAGGACTCTTCTGTAGAAAAAGAGGATGGGTCGACAGGCCTTGTAAAGACAATAGTTGATGTCTTTCACAAAGGGTAAGTGAACAGTGTGAGTTAGCTTTGCAGACAGTGTGACATACTTTACTGATACTAACTTACCCTGTTCAATTAGCATTTGTTGACATACCTTAACATCATGCTGCCATCCCATTGACTCTTTCAGAGTGTTTCCTTTGCTCTGCTCTGTATCACCACATAGTATTTCAGAGAGAAATTTCTGAGACAAATCCATGGTTGGGGCTGGAAGCCCTGGCTCTCTTTCCCTGCAGAGCATCTTCCTGTGTTTGTTCATGGTGTCAATCCTCCACCTTTCTTATAGTTATGAGACTGTTGCTGCAATATTGCATCCCTCGAGCCCATCATATCCACATCCCACTGATGAGGACAATCTCAAGCATTTGTCCTCCTCTGTGGACCCCGGTGATACTGATGAACTTGTTCAAAGCAAGGAGGAAGCAATGGGAGCATCATCATGCCTTGGAGCAGAGGAAGCAGTGAGGTTTCCTGAAAGTGCAGAGCCATATATGCACCATTTATCTGAGGGCAGATCTGAGTCGGCTTCAGAGGATGAGTGTTGGCTGGTTGAAGGTAGTGGTTTTAGTATGATGAAGAAATGGCCTCCTCTAACAGAGCATGATCTCTATGAGATCACTAAAGAGGAGGAATTATCTGGGGCAAAGGAATTGGAAGAGAAAGTGGACTTGCTGAGCCAAACTAAAGAGAAACCGTCAGTACAGGAGGCAGATTCTGGACCAAGTAAGGCATTGGAGCAGAGCATACCAACACTCCCTGTTGACACGGAAGAGGAACAACGTAAACTGATGTTTCTGGAACAGGGGTGAGTGTCTGCAAGGCACTTCTCACCATGGTTTTTGGGTGGCTGCACGGCTTTCACAGCACTCAGTGTCAAACACTGCAGGCATAACTTTACCTTCCCTCACGTTTGCATCCTCACATACATAAACAGTGCTTTTGACGCCAGTGTTTGTGTGTATGGTTGTGTGCTGTCTGTGGTTTTTGAAGGCTCTTTGTTGTGTCTCTGGTTGCAAATAAAATGTTAAATCCATTCACCTTTGTGTTGTAATGTGGCAGCTTCCCATTGGTGCAATATTAATCTTAATGTGTGCATGTCAGACGTCTGTTGAACGCTCGTGCACACGTGAACTCGTTAGTATGTTGGTTGGAATTGGTTTCATTGAAAGAGAATGTTTTTTGTCTCTGTTTGGACTTTTGTTTGTCTTGTCTTTGTGGACTCATTTTGGCTTCAGCTTTCACAATTTGTCCGGATTGAAGTGTGAAGTGAAGTGATTGATGAAAAGGGGGAAAGGGTGAAGTAATATTCATGTTCATTTGCCTGATTTTGCATTTTTTCCTACAGTCCCGGGCACCTCAGTGCAAAAGGGCCTATTGTTCCCTCTCCTCTACAGCCCACCACTGAGGAGACTTCACTTGTCTCACGAGGGTCTCACAGTGCTGATGAATCAAAGCCTGCCGCAGTAGTTGATCTGGTTCCGCCACGACGTACAAAGAGAAAAGACAGTTTGAACAGAGAGGCTGTACAGGCTGTTGATTCAGAGTCAGGGAACACTGAGAGGGTTGCGCTCTCTAGTGTTGGTAAACTCACTCCATCTCAGCAAAGCAAGGAAGAAAAGTCGGAGGGGTCTCACAGTGTAGAGACTTCTGCTGTTGAAAGTGTGTCTTCGATGGAGTCTGTTGGAGGTGATGGGCAGCAGCAGGTAACTTTGTCCTTAGTGGAAATGGTAGATGGGGTTTACTCTAAACTTACCGTGGAGGAAAAATCTCCTCAAACACTGGATGATGAAGCTGATTCATCTAAAATGCCTCAAGTGCCTACAGATGAAAGTGTGCCTTCTGAGAAAGAGATAGAAGAACCTAGAACTTTAGATGTATCTCTCCCATTGCCACAGACCAAAATACAACTCAGTACCCCCCTCTCTGATGATTCTCTACCACTTCAAACAGGTGCACTGGAAAACAAAGGTACATCCAAAGACATTGACACTCATGCTGCTAAACACAATCAGACTGTAACTGAAGCTTTGCCAACGGCAGAATTTGTACCACCCCCAAGCATCAAGAAAGAAACACCCTCTCCTCTTATCACTAAAGACAATTCTACCTCTAAAGCTCAGCCTAGGGACTGTTCACCAGCACAAAAAGAACCGGTGGTGCCCATGAGAAAAAAGAAGGGCAGGTCTCAATCATGTGACGTCTCTCAAGTAAGCAGTACGGAGACTAGTAGGGAGATGAAGCTGGAGACTTCTGAGTCAGATAAACCTCTAGACTCAGAAACAAAGTCCACGTCTAACGCTCAGTCTAGGGGTCGATCACCAGGGCCGAAGGCACCCATTCGAAAAAAGAAGGGCAGGTCACACTCGTGCGAAATCTCTGCAGTTGGCGGTACGGGAAGTTGGAGAGAGACAAGACTAAGGGCTCAAGAATCAGAGAAACCTACATCCAAAGAAAACAGGTCATCCTCTCATCTCACAGAAAACACAGCCACGTCTAACACTCAGTCTAGGGGTCGATCACCAGGACCGAAGGCGCCCATTCGAAAAAAGAAGGGCAGGTCTCACTCATGCGAAATCTCTGCAGTTAGTGGTACGGGAAGTTGGAGGGAGACAAGGCTAAGGACTCAAGAGTCAGATAAGCCTCCAGCTGAAGTATCGGACCAGAAGAAACCAGACACAGACATTTCTAAGATCGTATCTGGAGTGAAGATGCGGAAGAAACCTGCAGGGCTGCCTGTTCCCATGCCCCGTGTTCACAAGCGCCGGAGCGGATCTTTTCTAGATGACATGCCAGCAGCAGACAAAGAGGCCTGGGGTAAGGCCATCACTGAGAGCCTAACAAACTTACCTGTTCCCATGCCCCGGGTGAAGAAGCGATTGAGTGGATCTTTCATGGATGTTGCCTCATCACATGCAGAATCTAAATCATGTGCAGTGGAAGCAGCAGCGGAGATGGTGGCCAAGGTGAGAGAGGGTCTGTCTAATTTACCTGTCCCAATGCCTCGTGTGAAGAAGCGCCTCAGTGGAGCTTTCCTGGATGACTCTCCTTCAGCTGCAGAGTCTGGTGTCTGTGGAACAGAATCAACAGCAAAAGCTAGGGACAAAGGGGTGAGTGAAGATCAGTCAAGCTTGCCTGTTCCCATGCCTCGCATGAAGAAACGGCTAAGCGAATCTCTTCTTCAAGATGATGTTTCACCCGCTACAGTAACTCAGTCCTCTGTAGTCAAACCAGCAGAGATAGAGGCGACGTCAACCTTACCTATTCCCATGCCTCGTATGAAGAAACGGTTAAGCGGAGCTTTCCTAGATGACACGTCATCACCCACTGAAGCGCTAACATCTGCGACAGAATCATCAGTAGACTTAGAGGCCAGAGAGAAGGCAAGTCTGCCTATCCCTATCCCTATGCCTCGCTCAAAAAGGAGTCTCAGTGGAAGTTTCACTGATGGGAGCCCTCCCTCAGACTCGCCACTGTCTTCGCCTATAGGTTCTTATGAGACTAAAGACCCATTCCTCTCAAAACTGGATCAACTTTCTAATGAGGGCATCTGTACAGACTCTTCCTCTGTTCCCGATTCCGTTGAAGCATTTGAAAGCAGTGATGGGAGGGAGGAGAATTCAAAGCCCTCAGTCACCACTGCAGCCTCTGAGGAGGAAACAGAGACAGCTGTCTTACTGGCAGGAGACCTGACACATATGGATGAGGAGACAACCACCGAAGCCAATGCTGAACCAGCGCCAGAAACTACATCTGTGTTGAAGCTAACAGAAGGTAGCACAGAGGGACCCGAGCAGTCAGTAGAAATGTTTGACCAGACAAATCAAGCAGAGCCTACGGCAGAGTCGGATGTCATAGAGCTCGTTGAAGGCTCTGAGGTGCCAGAGGCAGAATCTGGGCAAGCAGAACAGGAGATGCCAGAGAGCAAAGAGTCTGTAGAAGTAGAAGCTGAAGGTGACAGTGCCTCAGCTGATGAAAGGTAAGCTGAGTAAGAAGCCAAAGATACAAACATATCATGGTTTTCAGGTGTTGGGCAATGGTATTGCATATTGTGGATTCAATTGTGATGTAAATTCAGGTGTAGAAAATATACTGAGTTCAGCAAAGTACATATTTTAGCACCTAAAAGCAATTGTTTTCATTATTTAACACAACTCAGCAATGATCGTTGTAAACTGTGTGCAAAGTCATATCACACAATGTGTGGATAGTGGATGAATGTTTGTTCTGTACATTGTTGCATTGTGTTGTGTTGTTTGGTGAAATGTAAGTCAATTTAACAGTTGAAGTTCAATTGTAACTTATTTTTGTGAACTGTGTGATTTATCAGGACCTGTGTGTTTTTTTTTCTTTTTTTCAGCCAGGAGGGAGCAGCAGAGGACTCCAGTCTCCCTGTTCCCAGACCCCGCATGAAGAAGCGCCTGAGTGGCTCGGAGGACTCACAGTCCCCTCCTGGTCAGGAAGAGCTCTCGGACATTCCAGCTGTCGTGCCACGACGCAGCAAGAAGAAATTGATAGCAGACCCCGTAGACCTTCAGGGAATAGGCTCAGCTGAGGGAGAGACAGACAGAGTCACATCTCAGGAGGTATTTAGCTTCAGAATAATGTGGTTGCTTACCATAATGTGAGAAAGGCAAAGACTTGGGGACATGTATTTGTATTATTATTATTAGTGGTAGTAGTAGTATATAGTGTTATATTTTTCTTATATTTTTGTTAAATATGTCCAATTTTTCCAAGCTCAGTTCACAACCCAGAGAAACTCAGAGAAGATATAGCATAAACAGGACACAAGGATGTTTATTTGTCACATACATATGATTACTAATGTAACGAATGCAGTGAATTGTGAACTGTCAAAATGTAGTGGTTTAATAATTGTATTATCCTGCCCACAAGGAAATACAAACACATTTCTAAAATGTTATCTCCTTTTCTCAAAGATTCCCAATCTGGTAACCTCCAGCCAGTCCCTGCTGCAGTGGTGTCAAGAAGTGACTCAGGATCACAAAGGAGTAAAGATTACAAACTTCAGCACTTCATGGCGGAATGGACTCGCTTTCTGTGCAATCCTGCATCACTTTCAGCCAGATAAAATGTAAGCATCCACAGAGAAAAGAGCAGTTTTTGTTAATAGATAAAAATGTTATGATGATAATACAATAAAATTGTCACTCTTTATATAGAAACTATGAAATGTTGGACCCTTACGACATCAAGCATAACACCAAGAAGGTAAATATATATATATTTATCAGTTTTTGTTTATTCCAGGTTTTGCTCTCCTGCTCTCAGACTTGTCTTGGTATCAGAAGAAAATATTAATATAAGAATTTTTCCATAAAGCTGCATGTAAAGTTACAGGGCATGAGGCTGCCTCTAAGCTCACTCATTCACTGTCTACTCCTGCCCCTCAGGCTTTTGATGGCTTTGCGGAACTGGGCATCCCCCGTCTGATGGCGCCCTCGGACATGGTCCTGCTAGCCGTGCCCGACCGCCTCATCGTCATGACCTACCTCAACCAGATCCGCACGCACTTCATGGGCCAGGAGCTGAGTGTGGTGCAGATTGGCCGCGACACCAGCGAGTCCAGCTACGCCGTGGCCACTGCCACTGAGGGCCGCGAACACGCCGACCCCGAGGCCGCCGCCCGCTACTGCGTGGCCCAGCTCCAGAGGAGCGGCATCACCCTGGAAACCAGCGGCGCCCGCCCGGCGCCCGTGGAAAGGGCAGTGTCGCAGGAGCGGGACGCTACCAATGGGGACATGGTGCCACCTCCACGCACCAAACGGCCTCAATCTGTGGTGGCCTCGGGATCGGGATCGAGCCTGTTAGGGCCTGTGGCCCCTCCTCGGTCACACTCGACATCGTCCAAGTCAGGGTTTGCCCACGTGAAGGATGCGGACCTGGTGAGGAAGAGACGCTCACAGCTCAGGGGGGAATCCATGGAAGAGTCAGAGCTGTCAGAAGCCCCAAGCCGATCAGAGGTAATAATAATAACTGAATAGTATATTCAACTTTAATGAAACAAATAATTGGTTCCTTGCCAGCATAGATTTTTTTAACATAGTAAAAGGAATACATTATTGGTGATGTAGGTTTTTTCTAAAAACGTACAAAAATGTTAAGCATGTGAAAACTGTTTTTGAAAATCTGGTTTTAATGTTCTGAAGACAGTAGAGTTTCTGTGCTCATTCGTTGTGCCTGTTTTCTTGTCCTTGAACAGATTGCCTCAAGCCAAATCAGTGTGATGCGACCGGACTCACGTAAGAATGTTGTGTTAATTTGTGTTCACAAGGCCTTTTCAACAATAGGCTCTTTGCATGTACGGCTCGTTTTGTTTCCGCTGGAGGCAGATGTGTTTGAACCTGCCTCTATTGTTAACTTAGTCAGTGTCTACATCAGTGGTTCTCAAACTTTTTCTTTTATTCCCCACTTTGATCAAGCTTGGCTTTCCCGAGCCCCACCTGTCCATCATCGCTCTAAAAAAGTATAGGTCAAGCTCAAAATTGTCACATTTATAATGTCACTTGCTAAATATACATCAGTAACCAATAACAGTTAGGCTAGGCTATACTACAGATAAATATCAGTTCAAAAATAGAGAAAATAAAAATCTAAATCAATGACCAATAACGTCAGTTTTTTGTCATTGACAAGGTGTCAATCCTTGCTTCAAAAAAAGCTAATTTCCAAAATTACAGCAAAAGGACCAACTATATGCTACCATTGTGTTAGAAATGAAGTTCAACACTCTCACAACCTCGTTCAAAATCTTATTCAGGTCAAGCCTTGACGCGAGCGCTTCCCTGAATGAAACAGTCCGTCTGTTGCGCATCGGGCACTACCCTCTTTATCACGACGATAGCATTTCTTTTACCTGCTATCGTCTGTGCGCCAACCAAGCGAAGTCCCTCACAGTTTTCCCATTTGATGTCCTGTTCTGCGAGGTAGACTAATTGTTGAGATCAATGTTGAATAGTTCATCTGCAGTGGCCCTGCTTTTGGCATACTCGCAGAATAGAATATCTTCGGCCGCTGTCAAGTTAACAAAGCGGACATAAGCAATAACCAAACCACCTTTGTAAAGTCAGTGGCCTTGTCCACTTGCAAGGCAAACATGAGTGTTTGCGTTTGTCAAGCAATTGTTCTTCGAGATCGCAGAACAGCAATTGTGTCGTCGGACAGATAGCCAAGATATCCCTCAATTTCACTGCGCTCGTCTCGAACATGAGCGCTTTTTTTTTGTTTCCGCTGCAATTAAAATTCCGACGTCAATCATTTTTTTCGGACTACGGTTCCAGGACAGACTAACATTTTCATCTGGTCAATGATAGCCCTACAAGACTCTAGATGACCTCGTTTGTGTTTGTTTTGTGAGATGAAGGTGCATTCGTAATCATCAATAAAGGAAGGCACAGGCTACAGATTAAAAAGAAATCTCCGTTTTTTCACGTCAGCTCGCGCCCCACCTGGCATGTCTTTGCGCCCCACTAGTGGGGCGCGCCCCACAGTTTGAGAAACGCTGGTCTACATGGACCTGGTTGGGTGTTGCAACTAGTAAATCAGCATGTTATGATAAAGAAGGATTTATGTGAGTTAAATTATTATTGGGTAGACAAGATATTCAGTGTTGGAGTGAAGATGTTCGGAGCAGAATTTAACAGAAGATGCCATTACAACAAACGGCTGCATTTAGAGCCTAGTTGAGAGTCTATTGATATGTCTAAAGACACCACATGACATCTTATCTATTCTCAAAGATCAAACTTCAGCCACCGCTGACAGTCAGAGAAAGGCAATTATCAGTGATGACGAATACATGATTTAGTGTTTTATTCATATTTGAATTGCCTGGTTATTAATAATTCAAAAATACTGTGCAAGCAAGAAGATAGATTTTGCCGCTGCCAAGTAAAGAAGGAAATTGAGCAACTGTGAAGACAGTGTCTCAGTAACTGAAAGTTCAGGGCACAATGTAGATTTATTTCCCTAAGGAGAGACATGACTCCCTGTAATTAATGCTAGTCCGGTTAGTTTCCTGTCTGAATTTATTTTAAAAATCCACTGCTTCTGCACATCACCATGTTGCCTAAGCAGTTCATATTTTCAATTCTATTTACTGTACACATTTAAATTGCTTTGACTGTGTGACCACAGTACTGCAAAGTCTGCAAATAGTCTAGTGTTGTGCGTGTGTACTTATTTGTGTGTGTGTGTGTGTGATCTTTTCTCCACACAGAAAACCTTGAGCCGGATGAGGGTAGAATGGCGGAAGAAGAGCCTCAGGTCAGTTTACAGTGGAAGCATGTGTGACTCACAACCCTGCCCATAGTCTTGTCTGCATTTTGCATTTATTATTAAACAACTCCACCCAATAGTTTGTCCTAACAGTAACTGATATGTGCTTTCATGTTTACTTTCATAGTATACATTAGACTCACAGTCTTTATCTCTGCTGTCTGCAGGACACCAGCCAGTACGTGCAGAGTGAGATGCAGGCCCTGGAGATGGAGCAGAGACAGATTGACCGCAGGGCGGGCTACGTGGAGAAGAAACTGCGAGCGCTTATGGAGAGTGGTACGTGAAGGACACAGAAACACTTCCTCCAGTACAATGTTTTGCTAGAGCTCTGACAACACTATGCAACCAATGACTGTGCTGCCTACCGTCTCATCTTGGTGGGTAATGGCTATTACACGTTGGTAAAAGCGAGACCAATCCTCAGGAGAAGATCGATACAATTACCGCATATTCTTTCCTTTCTTCTATCCTCCCTTGTTTTTATTAATCTATCCTTGTATCATCCACCCATCAATCCATCCTTTATCTACCCATCATACTGTATATCTGTTCATTTAGCCATTACCCATCTATCAAACCATTCAGACTCGTCTGTTCTGTGACCAGTCTTGTTCTTGTCTCCCACAGGTACTGACCGTATAGAGGAGGAGAAGCTGATTCAGGAGTGGTTCATGCTGGTCAACAAGAAGAATGCTCTTATCAGGAGACAAGACCAGCTGCAGTTGCTGTGAGAGAGACACTCCTTTCTTTCTCCTCTCTCTCTCTCCTTCTGACTGTCTCAGTTCATTTGCTTGTTTTTTGTTTGGTCTACTTGTTTATCCTCTTCTCTGTCCCCTTTCTTTGCTCCTCTGTATATGTCTGACGTTAGACATCTGCAAGTAATATCTAATACCCCTCTAAACATAGGCTGGAACAAGGGCACATTGTAGAACACTGGATCAAATATCTGGATTCATCTGGATGTAGAGGTGTTATTGACACAATCTAGATTGTGTAATGTAGTTGTCTTTGGGCACAGGCAATCTGTCTTTAGGCATTTTGGATAAAAATGCGTTATTGATAAGGTATTAGGTGTAGTCTCTCTCTCTCTGCTACTTCCAATCCTTAATTAGATATACCTCTCTTGCTGGTCCACAGGCAAGAAGAGCAGGACCTTGAGAGGCGATTTGAGATGCTCAAGAGAGAGCTGCAAGACCTGATGGCCGTGGAGGGTGAGACACAGAGCACTAATCTGCTCCACACGCACACACACACACACACACACACACACACACACACACACACACACACACACATTTCATGGTACAGTATGTGTCTGATTTGTGTGAACTTTTAATTTTTTTTGTGAATAAATTACAAATGTACACTTTTTTACCACCATTGTATTTGATCAGTCAAGACAAGGTTGATGATTACATTCTGCTTGTTTAGTTTTGCACTTTCACAAAAACTACATTGCTTGTCATTGCTTCTAACCAACAATTGAATCCCAAAATCAGCAACATGTTGAAGTCATCATTCATTAACAATACACATCATTTATCTGAAAAAATACCTGTAGTAAGTCAGAATTTCTGTCTTATATTGGTACAAAAACCGAAATTTTCATTCATGCAACCTTTACGGACTTCTACATAATACATTAACTGTCTAACATTATTATAGTAATATGATGCACCCTGTCAGTACCACTACCAGTGTGGGGTTGTATCTGATTACTAGTAATCTGGATTAGGTGCTAAAAAAAAAGAAGTAGCTATAATCAGGCCAGATTACATTGAAACATATGAAATCAGATTATAGTTACATTGTCACAGATCACTTGAACTTGATTACAATACATACAGAACCATAGGGGATAATATCACCCCTTCATACCATGACCTCGAGCCAAACGCAAGGGAAGCGTCTCTCCCCTGGTCGACACTGGTCAAATACTTTTCAGTATTGACTTGAAAATACAAGAATTTATAAAATGTATGCATTGCTTTCTGCCAGGACTTTTATAAGTTGACCACTAACCAGACTCTGAAAAGGAAGACAAGTTGTCTATAAAGTGAGGACAAACTGGCCAAAATGAGGACACCCCCCAATGCCTGCTTATAGGCCTATTCCAGTTGTATAACTGTAGCTAGCTCGTACATGTCTGTGCAGCATTGTAAACTTCCTTCCCAATGCCTTAAGAGTTAAGAGAGCCAGGAACCTGGGATTTTAGCTCGATTGTGATTTAGAACTGTGCTGTGCTTACACTAGGGTTCTAGTCCGGGCGAGTGGAGGGCTGAACTGTGTAAATCAACACAAGACATTGGAGCTGTGACCCAGATCAGGAGTGAGGTGTAGACATAAACATTCCATTTGTGTTTAGAAGGGAGCTAGTGGGGGCTATATGTGTACCATAAAGTAGCAGAAATAGCTTTAGCACAACACAATATTTGGGCCATTTGCTCAACCCATCACAACCTTGCAGCGAATGCAGTGCATGTTTTTTTTTTTAATCATCGATCGCTACTTATAAGCCTCATTTACTCTGGAGCACTTGTGGAGCCCACAGAGGAGGACACTCTACTCAGGTCCGCACAGAGCGTTCATTTGGAAATAATTAACAGACTATATTATAAAGGCAGATACTGATAGATTTGCAAATTGCACATATTGGCAGATATTATCAGCACACCAATTCATCAGCCGGGCTCTAGCTGTGAGCCTGCACAAACTACATAGCAAATCAGACATACCTGATTCACAGGTTTGTCAGATCCAATCAGCACCAATTAGCTTTCATGCATCTTTCTGTGCTTTTATAATGTCATCACATAGATTCATAGATCACAGAGATTATTTTGCACTATTTTTGATATAACAATACAACTAGTATTTTGATACAAAATACAGTCATTTTCTTCAACCCAATAAAATACAAATGACAAAATAGTACTTATTTAGCCCCTACCCATGAGAATAGCATTTCATAATGCAATAGAAGGCCCTCTGGACGTGCATTACCAGTGTCAGACATGCTGTTGTCCGCACATACTGTATCAGTATAGCATCAAAATGATCTTGGTTGAGTGCGTTTTTATTCATTTTTGAGTTTTTTTTTATTTTATTTTAAAGTAATCCAAAAGTATTCAGATTACTTTACATTATTTTTGTAATCCCATGGATTATGTTACAGAAATTGGCATGTTGTCTGTACTCAGTAATGGAAATTATATTTCAAAGTCCCAACACTGCACTACATACATAGACAGGTGTTGATAACTACAGCTCTATAAAAAATGTGGTTATTGTGTGATGACTGCAGCATGTAGGTTTTACTGCAATACGCTAAAGGCAGGATGTTTCATCTACACCGTCTGACTAAATATGTTTGCATACCATGTCTAGACTGATCAAGTACCGTTGGCTTAAATGGGAATTTTATTTCAACAAACAGGAACAAACAGGAAACCTTTCCAAATAGAGATAAACACTCCAGGGAATCTCCATTTTTTCCCCTCAGTGTTCAATCTCATCCGCCATTCATGTTTGCGTGTGACCTCCCTGTTTCGGGTGTGAGCAGATACTGTAGACAGCAAGGAGTGCAAAGAGCTGCATGTGCACATCTGTAAAACCCAAAAAACTCACAGAAATGCCTCACATGCATGCCCTGGCCTGCATCCCCTCCAACAGTAAGTCCCAATCGCTGTTCAACCGAGACCTCTCACCCCGTCCCGTGAGTGTGATGCCTTTTTGAATTGAAATCTCTCCCCCCTAAGTAACAGCTGGATGCGCCTCACGTTCTCTCCACTCACCTCCCCCTCGCTGTTGCTCTTCCCCCAATGTTTTTTTATGTTCTCTGAAGCACGCCGCTGTCGACTCTGGTTCGAACTGCTGAAGAGAGAGCTCCAAGAACTCATACCAGAGCAGGGTGAGATGCTAGTGCTACCAAATGAGAATACGCTCTAAACTCCGCCGCGCCGGTGGTGGTGTGTGTCTGTTTGGATGTGCATATATAAGGGGAGCTTGGTTTTTCACACTGGATGCTTATGTGAATGGCTCTCTGCAGAATTTGATAATGTGGTGTGTGTGTGTGGGGGGGGGGGGGGGGCATCTTCCAAACCTGGGAGGAGACCAGGAACGTTACCCTTGCCTGTCTTGTAAGTGCTGACTGCAGTGCAGTTTTGATGGGATCTCAGCACCGTTTGCCGCTGATGAGAATGAAGTCTGTTCTCAGTGAATAAAGACTGTTTCTCAGCATATGACTGTATGAATGAGAAATGCTCTGCGCACAGAAGGACCAGTGCACCTGCTTTACCCAACACACCTGAAGCATGACTGCACACCATGCTAGCAGGTGTGGGTGTCCATCACAGGTTTGACCTTTAATCATGAAACTTAAACATTGACAAACAGAAAGCATAAACATTTTCTTCATTGTACCTGATTTCCAGGAAGAGCTAGTATTTACGACTCTAGCTTTTTGAGGTTAGGTACGGAAGTCTAATGTAATGTGAGTGTGTGTCCTGAAACAGTTCTGACGTTAGTGAGATCAATGACATAGCTTCAACTTCTTATCTAAACCTGTGGGGACTATACACTAGTACAAATGAATTTCAATGTTTTAACTGTATATCCGTTTTCTAAGTGAGAGGATGTGTTTGCGTTGACCTGTGTTTTTGAATAAACCTGATTTTCACAATACCAGAAGTTTAACTCTGACATAGTTGTTCTAGAAAAGTCTTTCAGGTACTGGGATTATTTATTCTCTCACTGTTTTCTGAACCCCAGGCTAATCCTTGGAAATAGGGAAAGGAAAACAAGCTGCGGTTCTCACAAGTTATTGTTTTTTTTTTTTTCCAAAAAGGAAGTGAAAATGGACTCATAATGTAGTTAGTAATGAGTTGATTTAAAAATGATGGGACATGAGCTATACTTGGTTGAAGAGGGGAAGTGAAACTGTCTTCAAGCCCACACAGGAAGGTGTAGAGTTATTGGATATCTACCCATTTCAAGGAAAATGAGGCCTTCAGCTAAAAGCTTACATATTAGGGTAGGTCATCATTGGGGAGTGGTGTAACTTCGGAGATTTTGAAAACGAGCAACAAGGTCAGCTCAAAATGATGATGGCTGCACGTTTCTGAATGTGCAGGAAGTGCAAGCACCTAGTTCCACTCGTATGCAGCATTTCTTCAAAACCAGCACATGGCTGTTGTATCATCACAAAGCAAAAGGCCATAATACACTTGGTAGGTTTTTTTTTACACCTGAAGATAGAGAAATGGGTCAAAGTCCACTTGAAAAACACGAACATCAACAAGTTGTAGCCCTCCCATAAGTTGAGCCAAGAGCCAAGTGTATCATGGACTTCCTTGTTTTCATCTTGTGTTTATCTTTTCCGCTTTCTTTCTCTCCCCCGCTCTCTCCATACCTCTCTCACTCTGTCTCTGCTGCAGACTGGCAGAAGACTCAGGCCCATAAGCACAGGGAGCAGCTGCTGCTGCAGGAGCTGGTGTCGCTGGTCAACCAGAGGGACGAGCTGGTGCACGACATGGACGCCAAAGAGAGAGGGTGAGAAGACACTGAAAGCAGAACTCAGCCATGCTCTTTAGCGTCCTTTATTTCACAGCACAGTCTGATGCAGTGGGCTGTAAATCGTTTGGATTGTTGAATGAAGTGTTTATGCTCTCGTTTCCGTTTTGTCTTTTCTCCCCTGTGCTGTTGTTCTCGCGCTTTGCTCTGACCTTTTTCTCCATTCCTCTCCTTTTCTATGTTCTGTCTATTCTCGCCTTTTCACTGTTCTCCGCTGTGCTCCTGCGTTGTCCTATCAGGGCCCTGGAAGAGGATGAGAGACTGGAGCGAGGCCTGGAGCGGAGGCGGCAGAAATACGGCAGTCGCAAGGAGAAGTGTTCAATCCAGTGAGACCGATGGAGAGAGAGAGAGACAGAGATAGAGAGGGTCAAAGGTCGTCTGTTGACCGCCTCCTCTGACCACTTTCTTGATCGTTTCCATCTCCTCTCCCGGCTGTTACAGAAAGTTCCTGGTTGTAGAAGAAGTGGGAACTAGCAGGTCTAGATGGATTTACAGTATGGTGGACATTGAAGGGCTTCGGCATCTTCAGACTGCATATTATGAAATGTTTTCAAGACTGCTGATCCATAAAAGCTGTGAGGATGTGAGGGTCTATCTCAGGCCCGCAGGACTGCTTAAATCTCCTTGTACAGTTGCCCTTTTACATGTCATCGTGTATTAATGGACAGTGGACTTTGTTGTTGATCCAAAGTCTCATGAAGCTGGCTGATTGCGTGCGTGTTGAAGGTTAGGCATATGTGTCCTCACGTGGCCTGTCTCCATACTGTTGCACACGGATTGCAACAGTGCATGTGAAACTGGTAATGGAAGTCCCCAGTTGGATACAACTGCATGCGATTGCTTCTGCCTACACCAAAGATGTTACACTTTAGTTTCTTGTTTTTATACACCAGGCTACTTTGCCATTTTTTAAACTAATACTGCCGTATCAGACGGATGTAAAAGATTGCTGTTGGTTTGACTGTTTGTTTTGTTTAAGAAACAAAGCCAAAAAAGCCTGCTTTAAGTTACTGAATGTAAAACTGAAAGGGGCGGGGATGGGAGAACTTAACAGGGGAAAACAAATCTGCAGTGAGGTGTTTTGTGTTCGAGGCCTTGACCACGAGAGAAGTTTCTGTGCCCAGTCCTTTGAGGAGGGCAGTCTGACCCGAGGGAAGGAACAAAAGCTTTTGAGCTTTCAGGAGGCCTGACAGGAAAATGCTCTTACCACTCTTTTGTGAGGTGGCAGTGTGTGCTCTGTTACATGAGACCATGCCAGGGAGCTCTACGTAGCACCTTCAATTGAGTCCATATCAAGATACAGTCGAGAGACTCTGTGTTTATTTGTTTTGCAGTTTAATTGTCCAACATTTAAATAGGGACAATAGAGAGAATGAAGATTTGACATCCAATACATAGACATGTATACTTCATCCATTATGAAGTAACGCCAGCTATCTTTATTTAACCTAAGTAATGGTTTCATCATGATATTTTAACAAACAAATAAGTCTTTGGTTGTGTAATTGTAGACCTATCTGTTTGAAATGCTGATGTGCATTTGTCATATTCGTTATACAGCACATGCATCGCATACACGGTCATGCAGAGTTGTACTCACATAGACCTTAAGTATTTTGTTTTGAAGGTCAACAACTACAGTATTATTTCAGGAAATATCTGACCTTGAATAGGATTCAAAATTGTGCAATGACGAACCAGCAGCAAAAAAGAAACAACAACGAAATGCCATGATCTATGTGTAAGCAGGTTTAAGTGTGAATGTGTTTGCAGGCATGCATGTGGTTTTTGTGTGTGAATATACAATATGTGTATGTGTAAGTTTGGTTGACACGTTTAAAATCTGTGATAAGCTCAGATATGGAAAAAACTTTTGTGAAACTGAAAACACAGTCGCTATTGCCGACTTTATCTTCAAGTGTGTGTGGTATGTTTTTTGTGAGAAGTTTATATCCCATGGCAACAAGGCCATTGACAGTTGCATTATGGTATATGTGTACTATTTTTGTGTGAGATACCTGTAGGAAATAAATGACATTTTTTGGGAAAGTCATCTGACATGCTGCATTTGCACTATTTATAATGACCCCCCCCCCCCCCTCGAAAAAAATTAAAATATTTTGATTGTCTAAAATGTTTTGTTCTTATTCAAAATGTTTAGAAGCAGAGGTTTCAGATGTACAGTATGGCTACGAATTCCTCTTAAATGTCAAAACAAATCAAAAGAGGTGGCTTATATAAAATAAGCCATACTAGGTCAAGGTCAACTACTTTGATAGGTGCCTGTGAGACCAGTACATTTTGATAATATAAATTGTTTTCATCTGGGAATCTCAGAACACCCTGAGTGTTGCATCTGACAAAGATGTTACCCTACTGAACTATGAATCAGTGCAATGCCCTGGAATCCAAACGTAAAGCAGCAAAGGTTTCCATACTTCTATTCATTCCTAAGAGCCCCAACATTTTTGTTGGTTTGTGGTGGATGCTCATCTGGCCTATTCCGCCCCTAGCATGACCTCACTGGCAAAAACAATCCTAGCAGCTACGGTATTGTTTTGTCACCGGAATGCCATTTAGATTTTGATAGAGGGTTGCTCTCTCATGTTTATTTCCTGTTTACACTGGGTGGAGATGAGAGAAAAGATGAAACTGACATTTGCCCTCAAGCCAAGGTGTTACATAACATTTTGAACATATCCAGCTGAAATCTTGATGTTGTTCTTTATGTCTTTATCTTTAATATGGGCTAAGAGAGGATAAGTATAGAACTCAAGTACTAGAAGTGAGACTGAAAACATCAGAAAACTATGAATAGAGTCATAGTCATTTTGTTGAACCATTTTAATTAATCATACAGGAAACAGCTGCTGCTTTCCTATGGCAACAGTCTTGACCATATATGTTATGTCAGCATCTTTTCCCAGTTCCACCACACTGGACGAAGGAACTCATCTCAGAAAGCAGAAGTGGACACAGGCCCGTTTCAAGGAATTTGGGGGCCCTAGGCAAAATGGACTTAGAGCCCCCCCCCCCCCCCCCCCCCCCCCCCCCCCCCCCCGCCGCCCATGTCCTCTTCTTCCTCACAAATGAGAGGTGGAGATGATTGTGGAGCTGGGAAATATAATACTTTATTTGTCATGTACAGGGTGCATCACATAAGGATAGCCACTTAGTCAAATATCTGAAATGTACAAAAAAATATGAGTGCTCATTTTATTACAATGTTAGCATATTCATAGAGATCACTAACAGCTCAGAGAGAGAAATGCACTCTACCTTCATCAATGGAGGCATCCGTAGGTAGAGGGCTTAGAAATGTAAGCCAAGTACCTTGAAGGAGAGAGAAAAGATTGGCATGTCAGTTTCTGATTTTGATATTTAGAAGAAATACAGCTGCTTTCACAACCACCAATGCTTAAAACAACCCAAGCTTATGTTTATGTTTAACACACAGAGTTTTACATACTTAGCTTGACAGATTTAAACATTCTGCTGTCTGAGTATTGGACAGATGAAGCTGATGTTTTAAAGACGGAACAGCCAGCTTTCGACTTCGTGCATGTGAATGACACGATTTCCACACGAACAAACTGACTGCCACCGCTAATAAGTCCAGTTGCCTTAATTAACTGAACACTTGAGCTAACGTTACTGTAGGCTACATATTTTTGTTGCTACATGGCTAATTCATCCGATGTACTAGTAAATGATCACTTACCGCTATCTGTTTTTCTTATCTTCTTCTTCCTTTCACTTCTTTCTTTTCTGGCTTCCTGAGGGATAACTCCGCTTCATGATTGCTGGTGTTTCATCAGAGATACTTCTTTATAGGCCTAAAAAGGACTTTGGTTTCATATTTTCCCGGCACTGGAATCACGCAACCGTCTGAGTGCTGGCTGGCTGACTACCGTCAGCAACGGGGGAGGGGGCCCCTTGAGGGGGATCCCGAAAATAGCGTCATTGCACTTTTCTGCATTGACCATCACAGAATTTAAAGGGGAACACACAATTTGTCGTTGCATTTTGTTCATATCCAGTCGGTGTCTGGGGGCCCCAGGCAAGCTCGGGGCCCCAAGCAATTGCCTGGTTTGCTTGCCTTGTTGCGACGGGCCTGAGTGGACAGACTCCTCTCTGAGATATGATCGTCTGTAAAGAAATGGGTTACCAATTCCAGAAACCATACAACTTGTGTCTTTTCATTAGGAGCTTTATACCCAACATCCAATGATCCAACATTTCTTTAATAACTAACACTGTAATAGAAGTTGTGTTGATAAACATGTAGCCTACATGATGCACCCTTTCTTAAGACAATGCAGTAAATGTGTGTTTAACAGATATTTTTCAACACAGTCTGCCTTCCTCTTTGTCAGTGCTCCTGTTTTATCCTCTGATTGCAGCATACTGCTATCATGTGGTTTCCAGGGAGGATGGTGTGGACTAAGATGACTGAGCGTTTGTGGTTGATTGCATGGCAGAAAGACATCAGTAGAGGTTGCAATTCTCAAGAAAGGTCCAGAAATGTGTGGTGATGTAATGGTGATGAGGACCATGGTGCTAGTGCGACTGCTGCTATAACATAGGCCTACCTATTTGAATTTTGACACAGGTAGTAGGAATTTCCCTTGAATTTCCCCTGCGGAATCAATAAAGTATCAATCTACCTATCGATGTAGGATAATAATGCAAGTAAACTCCGACCACACAAATGATATGCGACAAGTTTCACTTGACAGTATAGGCTAATGTTGGTCTGTCAAAGTGTAACTGCTCACCTGAAATGATAATGTAGGCCTGCTACCATTAACCTATTTCTGACAACCAAGAGGAGTGGCACTCCAAGGGTCAGATTTCTCTGGTTTCCATATAGCATGGGCTATAGCGTCATGGCAAGAAGTGTAGGCTGAGGGGTGGGGTAAAAAACAGAGTAAACTTGCCGTAACTCGCTCATGTCCGAAGAATTTCAGAAAGGGTGCGCAACATAACATTTGGTTTCTTTAAAGGCCAGGCCTACAGCAGCAGGTAATTAGAATTCCGTCGTCCCCGCTTGAAGGAATGAAGCAATAACACCGACCTTATTATTCCAAAACATTGGAACGAAAGTGGGAGGGGACTGAATTCACTTTGACTCAAGACACAGCTGGATGGGACTAATTCTTAGAAACTTATAAATGGAACATAATTAACCAAAACTCGTAAATTAAAATGCTGAAATGGATTGTATGGAATAGCCTAGCTCGATGAACGCAACAAGCTTCCGAAGCTTGTGATTATCTGGCTGACACAGCTCAGTTTGTTGGATACGAATGGCACCGGTGATACGCATGACAACTATGTGGACAATCTACATACCGTATTTAACCTATATATTCGTCTCCATTGTGCCATCTTGGGCAGTAATAGAAGGTAAGAAGGGAAATACAAGCTCCGGTTTCTGAAATAGGCTACTTGTAATTTTGCTCGTGAAATGTATGTGGGCTATTTTTTTTTATGATGAACTTTATATCATTAATTTGGGCATTGTTGGTATAATTGTGGGAAAATAAAAAAGTCCAACGAAAAACTGAATAAACTCTACATATAAAGTCTTTAGTTAATAACATTTCAGTCGAGTTGAGTGAACTAAAGGAAATCAGTCGTATTTTGGAATGGGTTGTTTGTAATCAACATTTCACTCAATAAGGCTAAATGCGTGTAGTCAGGTCTGGGATAATTACTAGACAGATCATTTATCATATTATCAATATTTATGATGTTTTATTACGTTATCAATAGTGTCATTATTAACTATCCTACTTGAACCTTTCTAGAGGAACTGTTCAACTCTCTCCATCAGACAGATCCGAAATGGACTTCCTCTCCACAGAAAGCTGTAAACCACTTTAATTTTGGGCTCCTAAGCCCATTTTAAATATTTGTCTATTTCTAGTCTATAGTTCTGTCAAATTACATTATTATTTTTGTCTGTTTCAGTGGAAAGTAACTACATTCAGACTTGGTGCCGACTCTGATCACCCAGTTTTTCAAGCTTGTGCCAACATTCCCTCAGGCAGCACCACCAAACGCTTGACTACCCATTCGATTCCAAGGAAGAATGCTCGTAACGTATTACTGGATATAAAGTTTGTCCAGGAGATCGAATCGGGGCCTTTAAGTCATTTAAGTATCTCTGTTAAGGAAACCTCTTCCTCGTCGAGACTACCAGCCCGGAGAAGCAGGTTGATTTCCAAACTCAGCGCACCAAAAGGCTTTCCAGAGGACGCCGATGTGACGAATGTGGATGTTATGGAGAAGTACCTGCATAGCGTGCAGGGAATAGACGTCGGAGAGGTGTCGTCGGACTTTCAGCTGGACTTCTCTTACTCCGGCCCCTGCGTTTTCGTCGCTGCTGTGAGGCTGTACTATAAGCAGTGCCCCACGTTTCAGGGCAACCTGACCGAATTCAGGGCGGCACCAGCCGGGTCTGGGCTTCAGAGGGGCACATGCGCCGGTGGTTCCGTGGAGGACACTGCTCCACAACGCGAATGCGGAGCTGATGGATCCTGGGGACCGTTGCAGGGGATGTGTCTGTGCCCGCCAGGTCACGAGGAGGTACAAGGTTCTTGTAAAGGTGGGCTTGTTACCTACGTGCACTGAACAGATTAGGCCTACATATCCTCACTCACCTCCACACATGCGCGCACACAGCGCACATATCTGCCGTTGTTTGCTGTCACCATAGAACATCTTTATTTCATGGTGTATTTATGATGTATTTGAGGGGCCAAAAGAAACGTTTTCAGATGCCTCTGTGTGCCTATGTGTATGCACCCTCCTGAGCCATTATTATCAGGTCAGAGTTGGAGCTCACTTTTTCCATGTTAGGCTATTCTTTTACAGACCAAGATTAATTGAAACCAACCAAACAGTTTACCACCAGCTACACTTTTTACAACAAAACATGTTTCCCTTCCTCACTCACTCATAGACTTTATTATATTATTATCATGTATTATTGTATTATTATTTATTATATTATTATTATATTTTAGTCTGCCAGATTGGTACTTTCAAGCCAAACATTGAGAGAGGACGATGCCACCAGTGCCCTCCCAACAGTGAGACTAAGGTGGTGGGGGCACAGCAGTGTGTTTGTGTCCATGGATACTCTAAGTTGATAAATGATCCAGTTCCCCTCGGCTGTACAAGTAAGTGTCTCAATGGGATGTTGTTGATTTGTGTGAAAGGGTGTACAGTCCTGGAGAAACAGGATTTGTCAATTTGTCCTTATTGGATGTTGTCAATTCACTACATCCAATTCAAGGCATTTGGCATCACTTCTTAAATAATAAACATTTAAGGTTAAAATGTAATAAACCTCCTGTGTCTATCCCCCATCCCCTAGAATCACCTTCAGAGCCTGTAAACCTGACGCATCATCAGCTCAATGACTCCACCCTAACACTACGCTGGGACCCGCCCTCCAACCTGGGTGGCCGACAGGAAGTGACATACGCGGTGGAGTGCAGGCAGAGGGCGAGCGAGACGAGTGACCAGTGGGCTCCCTGCAGTGACGCCACCCGCGTCCTGCCCAGGCCCACTGACCTGACGGCCACTGCGGTCAACATTACCGGACTTCAGGCCCATCTGGACTACAAACTCGCCGTTAGGGCCAGTAACGCCGTGGGATCCGGTGCTCAAACCTCAACTACCATCCACAAATGTGAGTGCTTGGGAGGCTTAGCATGTGGTGTTGTTCCTGTGTACTGTGTGGAGGCTCTTGATGGTGGATGAGAATTGCCCTCCCCTCCAAGTGTAAACCCCTGCTCCTGGCTCTTTGCTGATGTTGTTGGAGTGCGCTGGTTGTCATGGCTACACAGGATGCACCACTGAAGTGTACTGTACGCCGCGTTCTGGTGTCTGGTGTAGCCACCTCTGTTGACTGATTGTCGCAGCACACGCCCCCCAAACAGACCGAACAGTTACGCATGTGCCGTATAACACGGCTGTCCCACCGCAGACCTGGGCTGTGCAGCTGGGTGTGGTGACTGACTCTCTTCCTGGTCATGTTGTGATTACGTTTTCCACACTGGGACCACAGCGTCTGTTTGGTGCACATGAAGATTTAAAGGATAAGGATTCTCCACTGTCTGGAAGTCTGGGCAGAACTCTTACAGTCACAAACAGGAAATACTTTGGTGGGCAGCATTTACAGCATCGTGCCCATGTGTCTGCATTTCTCAGTGGTGATGCTTGACATTGTATTGTTAGATTCTGTGTGCTGTGTGTGTGTGTGTGTGTGTGTGTGTGTGGTGTGTGTGGTGTGTGTGTGTGTGTGTGTGTGTGTGTGTGTGTATGTGGTCATGTTTGATGTTATTCATTGTGTGTATCTGTGTATCTTCCTGAATTGACAGGGAAGGTTCCGGTCATCACTCCCTCAGAGCCAGGTCCGGAGAAATCACTGGTGGAGAAGGGGTCTCCATCTCTGCTGGTTGGTGTGCTGGGTGGAGGTGTGCTGCTCATGGTCCTAGTGCCTGCTGTGTTGTATCTGCTGCGCAGGAAGTACAAGAGGCACAGGTAAGAATAATGTATTACCATATATGTAGCTATCTTTCTATATAGCTATCTGCTGTGTTTCCAGTAGACATAATAAGCCAGTGGTTCTCAAGTCATTTGCCTTCCTGGAGAACCCTGCCTTGTGTCCTCCTGTCCCCTGTGCTCTCCTGTCTGGCATGTCTTCCTTGCTATCTAAGCACACTGGATTAAAAGAAGAAAAAAAAAGAGTGTTGAGTAGCTAAATGAATGTTCTTGAGTAGCTAAATGAGGGGTCATGCAAGAGCACCTCTGATGAGTTTAATCAGGTAGACATATCAGGGGAAAAAAGAAAAAGTAGTGGAGTGGTCATGGTGTGCCAGTGTGTTGAGTGCTCATGGTGTGCCGTGCTGTGTTCAGTCCATTGCAGGAGGAGCCTCTGCTGCCCTCGTACCCTGTGGTGACTTACAGGCGAGATGTGGAGCCTCAGCCTGATCCAGCATCACCTACTGGCGAGGGTGCAAGAGCTTACCCAGGTTGCACAGTTTTTATTATTGTTATTATTATTTTATATATTTTAGATTTTTTAGTATCATTTCATTGAGATGTATTATTTTGGTGTTTTGCTGATGCATTAAATCCACTTCTGTGCTCTTAACCTGCAGCTAATGATATTAATTTCCTTTCATTTTAAGTGTGATATTTTTTTTATTGTTATACACTTGCACTACTCTGTAACCTCAGCACCTCACCCATAAAATACCCCTCAAGGCCAAAATAAAGAACATGACCCTTTCAAACATCCAGTCATATCTCGTCCATCTAAGATTAATAGTGGGCAGTTTCCCTTCTCTTGATTTAAATGGACAAACTTCCTGTTCTCTTCATAGAATCTCTCTCTCTCTCTCTCTCTCTTAACCCTCTCTCTTTCTCACTCTCACACTCTGACTCCCTACCTCTCTCGCTCTCTGCAAAAATAATAGTTTAGAAATGACGATGCTTGTTTGTTGTACTTGTTGCCTGTGCTGCCATCAGCATGTTCCACCCCTGTGTGTTCCCTCCATGAACCTAATTGTTCCTTGTTCCACTCTCTCTCTCCCTTTCTCTCTCTCTCCCTCTCTCTCTCTCTCTCTCTCTCTCTCTCTATCTCTCCCTCTCCCAGCTCCGCTCCAGGTGCTGGCTGGCCTCAGTGAGAAGCTGTTGTCCAGCCTGAGGGAGGTGCTGGTGGACCGGGCCAGTCTGACGCTGGGCAAAGAGCTGGGCAAGGGTAATGCACTGGCACACACAACTCTACACATATGAAAGCACAGCTATAGAGAAAAAAAAGAACACTTAGGTCTGCTAGCCTGATCACTGTTAGTGATTGTTTTATGGATACTGTGTGTCTTTTCATGTGATATTGAAATATGCTCCAGTGTAGAAGATAGGTCATCAGAAAAATGTTGCAACAGACTTGTTGTATGTTTACAGTGTTTACAGCATAATTCAGTGCGAACTTATTGTTTGTTTGGATTGGCTTTGGTTTGATACAGCATCAGTTTTGCTTCACAATGACAAGCAAAACTGTTTAAGAGCAACAGTTAGCCATGCAGGGCCCAGTAGTAGGCCCAATGCTTTTGTAATATCTCCATCCTGTTTGTTGTGCCTGTTAGACGTGTGTCTCTTACCTCCCCCTCCTCTGTGTGTGTGTGTCCAGGGGAGTTTGGATCTGTGTATGAAGGGATCTTCAGTCCACAGGGAGGAGAGGAGATGAAGGTGGCAGTGAAAACAATGAGAGGTCAGTAATATGTACAGCTTAACAAAGGAGGACCCTCCTACTTTTATTTACATGACATTACAATTTGATATTCAGTTGATATTTTTTTATCCAGTGTGACTTACAAGTGAGGACAGTAGTACAGAATGAGCAATTGGAATGCATTTTTACAGAACAATTGTGAAACTGGTTATTGCAGAAGATTTCAGTAATATAAGATGTATTAGGTCCTGTGGCTACAGGCTGTTGTACCATATTATAGACTTCTCTATTCCTTCTTAGCTGGTATCCACTCCCACGAGGATCTGGAGACCTTCTTGAAGGAAGCTGAGATCATGAGACATTTTGACCATGAAAATGTGGTCAGTCTTCTGGGTAAGACATTCTCCTACTCATGCTGACACGTTCACTTTTCTGTTTCGATATCTGTAGATCATGTTCAAACTTCAAAGCATAACATAATTCTAAACATGTTGCTATACCAGATGTGAAACTAAAACCCAGCAGCCTCTTTTTTCTGTCCTGCGGGCCAGGTTCTATTCTGAGCCTTGAAATCCTTGTCTGTGCAGAAATCAGTAGAAATGTCTCAGTCTGAGGGCTATGCTAGTACATTTATGGAAGAATAAATTCTGTGCTATTAATAAGAGAATTCTTCTGTGTTAATATAAAGGAAATGGTTAACTTTATGGTCCACTATGGGCATTGCCATCTAGACCGAGTATCTAGATGGCAATCTGACTATCTTAGAGTCAGATTTACAGTCTGCAGTGAGATTTCATTGATTGTAAGTATAAGTGTAGCATTTCTGTTTGTCCTGTAGGTGTCACTCTAGAGCAGGATGAGGACTCCTCCATCCCCGTGCCTCTGGTGATCCTGCCCTTCCTGAGGCATGGAGACCTGCGGCGATTCCTGATCGCCACTCGCTATGGGGACATTCCCATGGTGAACAACAGCTTCCTCTTCTCTCTCTTCCCTTCCCCTACAAACACGCACACACACACACAAACACACACACACACACACACACACACACACACACACACACACACACACACACACACACACACACACGACACACGACACACACACAGAGAGAGAGTTCTAAAATTTTGATGACAAACTGTAATTACAGTATAATGGATGATGTGTTCTCATTTATGTATAAAACAGAGGGTAAATGTGACTAGTAAAAACTATGAGTAGATTCCTCTGAATAATGCATTAAATGAGACCATTGCTATTTATACTTTTGATGCATTTGTGATGACTCTGGTTGCTGACTTTCCTCTGCTCGCTGTTCCAGTTTGTACCCTATCAGAGTCTGCTCCGCTTCATGATTGACATTGCTTCTGGGATGGAATATCTGAGTTCCAAAGGCTTCTTGCATCGGGACCTGGCTGCACGCAATTGCATGTAAGTCCAGGAGGTGGCGACAAAACTACATGTCAGCTACTATACATGTTGGCAGGGGAGAGCTAAGGAATTTTGGGCCTCCTGGAAAAATATTTCGGTGGGCCCCAATTTAATGAATTCAGAGGTTCCAGTGAAATTTTTGCTGACCCTCTTCAGTTGTTGCCAACTTGAAACATCATCAACTTTGAAGTCAATACTTGGTGTGCTGCATGTTATATATGTAGGGCTCGGTATAATAAACAATTTCAAGAGTGATTCATTGTAATATATTGATGTAAAAACATAGTGTGTGTAATACAAAGATATTCTGGACAGGGGCTTTGGAGCTCAGCTAGTGTAAGGACATGCATATACAGTGATAGTGACAGCTGACAGGTCTACTAAAGTCCTCCTCTGGTCACAGGTTGGGGGATGACTTGCATGTGCGTGTGGCGGACTTTGGCCTCTCCAAGAGTGTCTACAGCGGCAACTACTACAGGCAGAAGGTGGCCATCCGTTTGCCTATGAAGTGGATGGCCATAGAGAGTCTGTCCGAGTCCATGTTCACCACCAAAACAGATGTGGTCAGTTGCCCAGCACTTTTGTCATATAGCTTTCACAGTATATCTACACCATACAGCTCTGGAAACCACTGCACATTTTGCTGATGCTATCCCATGGTTGCTGAGTGATATTGGAATAAACATGACATTTGAATGTCACTCAGCAACCATTTAGGATAACATAAAAATGTACAGTGGTCTTTTTTTTAACTGGATGGAATTGAAAGTATATG
The DNA here is from genome assembly GCF_963854185.1 of Sardina pilchardus. Lineage (NCBI taxonomy): Eukaryota > Metazoa > Chordata > Actinopteri > Clupeiformes > Clupeidae > Sardina > Sardina pilchardus. The sequence goes on from NC_085009.1 coordinate 2,046,171, forward strand.
ATACCATTTGAGTATGGAGTCTACATCCTGAAGGGGACACAATTCATAAAAATACATAATGAAAAACACATGAACACATAAAACAAAAATAATGTTTGTATTTATATACTGTGCCTACTTTTCACATTTGAAATTAAATTATCTATGCATCTGCCTCCCCCTTTACACATACAACAACAAATGCCTTTCACACAAATTCAATTACACACATTCTTTGACATTCAGTGTGCTAAACAATGGTTTTGTCTTCATACCAGTGGTCCTTCGGGGTGACCATGTGGGAGATCATGTCCAGGGGGAAGACGCCCTACCCCGGGGTTCACAACCATGAGCTCCTGGCTTATCTGGAGGCTGGCCAGAGGCTGAAACCACCTGCAGACTGTGAAAGCACGCTGTAAGTTTGTTTGTTTCTCGCTCCTCATCTGGTGAAGCAACTGTGTAATGTGACACTTGGTCGGTTCAGGCTCGATTCCTGAACCTGCCATTGTGGGTCCATGTTGTTATATTTAGTATCACCTAAATTATAATGTTATAATGCTGATCACATTATTGGTACAGGACAAACATCCTGCACCAATAAACATCCTTACTTAAATAACAGTTTGAGCTTCATGTCCAAGACCGGAATGCTGATTTTTTTACCTAACATGTGATGCTGCTCCACCCATGTCAACAAGGAACAGAGGAGGTAGAGTAGATCTTGGGTGAACAGTGCATTTTGTAGAAAAAGCTAAGCCTTTTGAAAATACACTTTGTCATTACATTGATGAAAGCTCCAAATTCACACCACATTGGGAAAGGTAGTTGCAATTTGTGGGAAAATGATGAGAGAAACAGTAGGCTGACCTGTCCCACCTTGACCAGACTGATGGAGAGGGCAGGCAAGGTGTGCTTGGACACATCCTCCCGCACCCACTCTCAGCAGAGCTCCAGCAACTCTCTTCTGGTCAGAGGAGCAGAACCCCCAATCTCAACACCAACTTAGAAATGGCCTATTGTATTTCCATGGCAAGAACTCAATGAAACAAGATGTTATGGGTTAGTTATAGATCTATTGTGGTTGTTGTGGTTTCCATATTGACGTGCATGTAATGGTTTCCATGTTCAGGCATTGTTATCAAATGTCTGCCTGCTGTGATGGTACAGTATTTGAGAATGGCGGCTGTTGCTGTAGATGATTTTTGTTTCAGTTGATTCGATATACTTTAATGTCTATGCTCTGTTCTGTAGCACAATGGCTCTCAGAGGATATTAAAGTGTTACTAAGTCTATCCATGTCAAGGCCATGGCTAAGTTTCACCAGACAGTAAACAAGTGATAATAGGCCTAAATGTAGATGTTGTATGACTGTGCTTTGAGTTACCTTGTGTTAAGTATTATCACCAAATCTACATGTCTGGATGTTGAATGTGGGAAGCTGTCCATGAGCAAATCAAATTATGTCTTTGTCAAATTATGTGGCTAGAGGGAAAATCCTCTCTCGCATTGTCGTCGGCTGTCTCATATCTGTGGAGTATCTGAAGATGGACGTAGCATGTTCTCAATACTCGTCCAAGTATTCGTTGGCAAGGCTTGTTGGCTGCCTTCTGTGGCTCACCTAATTGAATCAATGTGAGCTCTTCTGGCATGCGTAAAGCATAGGAGCTCTGACTCAGACCAAAACAGAAGGGCTTATTCATCAGAGATGGGTCTGAGGGGACTCTTTCATTATCTCTGCTCGCTGATTTGAGAATGAAGAAGGCTGCAGTACGATGCTTCTCAATATAACATTTTAAGTGCATGGTGAAAGGCACCACACATAGAGAATGCAGTTTGGGATTAAGGGGAGGTAGTAGTCTATGGATGTGCAGAAACAGGGAGAGGGCCTGCATACTGCAGAGCTCAACTGCACATGTGAATCTTGGACAACACTATGCGAATGCTAATGAGCTCATCTGCTACTAAGACTCCTTTCAAAGCCTGTAACACATCATGTTAGATCAACCGCCATTATCCAAACCACAGTCAGATTACTCTAGAGAGTAGTAGAGCTACTAACTGTTAATTTGTATCTATTCTGTCTGATGCTAATAGTGTTGACTATTAACTCATCACCCCTGTTGTCGTCATTGTAATGAGAGCCATAGAGCAACCAATCCAACTTGACCTCTGCCTCATCTCTTCCTAAAGTCCTATTTTTATCTCCCAAATTCTCTTTCCTCCTCTTCTACTCTGACTCACTCTACTTCCTTGCCATTGCTCTTTGACACTCTCTCTCTCTCTCTCTCTCTCTCTCTCTCTCAGATATGAGGTGATGCAGAGCTGCTGGGAGAGTGACCCAGCACAGAGGCCTGGCTTTGCAGAGCTAGGTGTGCAACTCAAAGGCCTTCTGTCCAAGCTCCCACCCCTGGAGGCCAGCAAGGAGGCCCACTACATCAATCAGGGTCTGGAAGCTGCCATTCAGGGGGGTGCGTCCGGAGTGGACACTGAGTTGGAGGAAGCTGCTGAGGGCAACATTTACCTGCCAGAACCTGTGGCTGCTTACCTTCCTCCACACGGGACAGAGCAAGAGGGGGATGGCGGGAAAGACGAAGAGGGATATTTGTTGTTTGTTAAGGCTGGTTCAGCTCACGGACCAAAGGACTAACTTTGCACTAGCAACTTTGGACTTCTTCAGGGGGGAATGAATACTCAGGGTCTATGTTCTTGTTTATTTGTTTATTTTGTACATCCATGTGTTAGAAAGGGAAAGTGAGAGAAAAGAGAGTTCTAAGTGCATTGCTTTTCATAAGTTTGAGATCTTCAGTTATCTCATAGCCTGCATTTCTCATAGTCATGTTGTGACTAATCAAGCCCACAATAGCTGATGCTCCAAGTACTGAACTCATCTAAAGGCCAGTTATTACTTCTTTAATCAGGGCAGCATTTTTCAGCTGTGCAAGCATAATCATCATGATCACTTAGCCTTTAATACGATAAACTCAGTTTAGCAACCAATGTGCCATCAGACCACAAGATGGATGGTTGCAGAGAGCCTCTGTGCACTGATGTAGATATTGTATTACAAAATCAACTATTTCCTGCAACAACAGTCATTTACAACATTAATGATGTCTTCACTGCAAAGTATTGACTTGCTATTATTTTAATAGGCCTAGATGACAAATTAACTTTTCCCAAGGAAATGTCTAAGTGCCTGTAAATGCATATGAAATACTCTTTTTTTTACTAAATGTCTCAGAGCAATAGAGCTCTGATTTTATTATGATGTTCTGTTGAACTAGGCTACTAGCCTACAAGCCTTAATAAACCAGGGTCATTTTTACATTTTACATCCATTGACTTATAAATTCCATCCTTGTTTTTTTTCAAATTAACCTGAAACAGGACGTTCCCTACTTTTTCCTTTGCATTTTCCTGGACCAATTTTACAATCACCTCCGAACCACATCGACACTGACCTGCGGCATGTGACCACAGGCCTATGATGTCCCATTCTGACAACTACCTTTAGACTATGCTACATAGACTGTAAAAACATATGTTACTGTAATATTTGCACATACGCCTTCTGAAATATAGCCCACTGGATACTGGATTTAAATTACTGAACTGCTCTGAAATAAGCAAGAATTTGGCTTAAAGTCTACAGAAGTAGGCCTAGGCCTAGGTTTATATAGAATTCTATAGAATTTTCAGAGAGAAACGTGTAAGTAGTCATTTGGGTGCATGGTAGAATTATGAAGTTAACAGGATCACTTTTAAGTTTACCAAAATAAACTCTTTGGCCCTCCGCTGGACTGTATTAACAGAAAACGGACGTTTGTAGTGTGCGGGTTAAAGCTATGTCATATTTTTTGATGGAATCTGTGTCCGTATGCCACGTCATCTGATGTCACTGCCGCACCTGCGCAGCCATCTTGTACTTCGAGCGAGAGGATAGGACAGAAAGAAAGAATAGCTGGGAAAATAACGTACTGATTTTGGGATATCCAGGAATGACCGTCAAGTAAAACCGACAGAACGACACTTTTAGGTCTCCAAATAATTGAGCTTGCCACCGACAGGTCAAAAAGAAGCTTAACAAGTGCCTCGGAGAATTCAGACTCACAAGTCATCTTTTTGCCTCAAAGCGGAGCTCGAGAGGAGGAAGGAACAGTGTCAAATCGACAGAAAACAGCCCGGCCCTCAATTACACCATGAATCCTGAATAGTGAGTAAACCACATCGGTTTGCAGAATACTGTCACACTCTGTGTCGTGGAAAGGTCATATTAAGGGATTTTTTCGTGTTGTATTTTTGCGATTACAGCTGCCTTTTCACTGGGGCGCTACCTTTAGGCAGCACAGCTTGCTAGCCGCTAGGGTAACGTCAGTTAGCGTACTAGCTAATAGTCAGCAAATGTTAGCAAGCTAACGTTGAAATCAGTCGCTCTCTGGCTTCCTACTCTTGTACTGGCTAGCAATATGTATTGTAAGTTTGGCTAACCCTCGAAACCTCATAAGATCTCAGTGGTTACAACATAAGTTGGTGAGGGTAACTGTTGGCTATAAAGCGTTTTTGTTGACGTTAGCCAGATAACTTGGCTAGTAGACGGGGAACAATCGTCGTTGTCCAGCTTGGAAAATGGATTTTCATTTTTAATGACATAAAGATGTTTTCTTGCGATTGTGATCTGTGTTGAGTTGTAAATTAACGTTACAGTTGCAGTCAGCCAACCTACGTTTGTAATACCTGGTGATATCAAACCAATGTGACACGACATCATGACCGCGGTAATGGTTAACATTATATTAGCAGGCTAACGTTACAAACTAACGTGAAGTTACCGCAGCTACCGATAAAGTATCTTTAGCTACCGGATTTCGGGCTAAGAACGAAAGAGGACGTGGACTTATAAACGTCACATTATTGAAGTTGCGTAGCCAAAATACAATAGAGGGTTTTGTCCTTCTATATATTAACAAATACTATAGGCAATAGCGTACAGATGTGCTATTTTGATGAAATGTACTTACAGCTACCTACCTTGGCTAATGTTGACTTGTACGCTGACGCGTCAAGGAATACTAGCTAACGTTAGTGAAGGTTCTGCGTTAGTGTTACTTAATTGACAGGTGATTGGGCTTAACATTTTAGCAGTTGTATCTGAATAGGTAGTTATCAGTTGGATACAGGCAGGATGTTTAATGTGAACGTAACTGTACAAATATTGGCCAGACATTGTTTGATGTTTTGAGTTGGACCGCTGTTGTTAGCCAGCTAATACGGTTGTAACAAGTCGATTCCTTCACTCGTTTGATCTTATCTAGCCAATTTACTTATGGATAGAGCATGCTTTTAGAAGAGGCATGCTATACTTTGCTAGCTAACATAGGCCCCAGATACTGACTGTACATGTGACGCAATATTGCCATGTTGTTCAACTCATCTAGGCAAGAAGGTGATTGCTGTCAGGAATAGATTGTTGATTGCGACACACTTTGAAGTGAAAGGTGCAGGTTGTGTACATGTGATACTTGTGTACAAGTTTTGGAAAGGTTTGCCGAGTTACTCATGCGCTTATAAGGACGACCACGGCTTTTGGATGTAAACGTGTTTGTTAACCTGAGTCTTTGGCAATTGTTGTGACTGGCGATGTGATCTGAACCTGTTTTGGATTCGATCAAGTTGCCGTTGAAAATGTTGTTGACAGCTGAACTGTCATAAATTATTCTGTAGTTCATGACTATGTGTTATGACAAGATAATCCAAACGATAATCTGCGATGGTGTTTTGCAAACTTGTTTGGGAAGGTTGTCCTTAGTTGTATCTACAATTTAGTGTGGTTTACTGTTTCAATATGTTTGTTGCAATACATGTATCAGTATCATCAGGGTATCAGAACAGTCCCTACTTCACTGGTTGGTTACTTTGAAAAGTTTCCAACTTGTGGATATGCCCACCTTAACCAACCCCTTGTCATCATAAAAGTGGTGATGCCTTGTCAGTGACTTGAGAAGTGCCATCTCTTCATTTCACTTGATTTGTCTCTTGTCTTGTTTCACAGTGACTACCTGTTCAAACTCCTCCTTATTGGCGACTCTGGTGTTGGGAAATCTTGCCTTTTGTTGCGATTTGCTGTGAGTATATTACATGCCTGGACTTCTGTTGAATCCATGAGAAATCATTTGTATATGATTTGCACAGCACATCCTGTTAGTCGTTAGCATTGTAACTAGACTGGCTCATACCTAACAGGGTTATTTACACAATACGTTACATCGGAAAATCTATACCAACAACACTGACAGCAAATGTATGTTTGAAACATACTTGGGAAATAAAATCAGATTCGGGTGTTATTTTGCCTGTGTAGTAAACATTTAGCTCTAACTGTATGACTTTAGCTCTGCTGCTGTTGTCACCGACCCATGTAGCCTGAGCCTCCATATGCATCAGTCCTAGGCTGTAGTTGTTTACTGAAGTGAATGCAGTTTCAAAGAGTGGGTGTAGCCAAAGTGTATGCATTCCCTGTATTGTCATTCACTTTGGATTCTAGCATGTGCAAGGTAAATTACTGTGCAGGGAAATTGCAGAGAACTTGAACCCTGTTTTGCCTCTTCAATGTCTTCTACTTTCTTGTTTGGTTTTTGCAGGACGACACTTACACAGAGAGCTATATCAGCACCATCGGAGTCGACTTCAAAATCCGCACCATAGAACTGGATGGCAAGACCATCAAGCTGCAGATTGTGAGTAGAATGTTCTAGAATGACCCTCACTCTCAGCTTCCTACATACACTTTTTGCTTCTTACTGTTTGATGAGAAGGAAAAACCACACACCATTTTGTGTAGGTAATGCACAGGTTAATCCTCCCACCATGAATGTTTGTATGATGATGTTACATGTACAATTAACCCAATAGAGTTGTGTGAACCATCCTTAAAAAGTGTTACCTGTCAGTTACTGAGATGGTTATGGGCTGTTTTGGTTGACCCAGGTGAATACATAAATGTATTTTCATAATGTAATATTGAATACAGCAGAAAACTATGTCTGTTTTTCATCTTATTAAAGCTTTAGTCTTGGATACTAAGCTCACAAGTGTAACCTCCTCCAAATTATGTGGCTGAGTCACCATAGTAATTGGATCTGGTGCTTTCATTAAAATAACTGCATTGGCCACACACACACACACACACACACACACACACACACACACACACACACACACACACACACACAGTTGAGGGATGTTTAGTGCACATTAGTAAAGAGAGGACGTTGGTGTGGTCAGGTGGCCTTGTTTGTTGAGCACCTCACCCTTGGGCTATTTGAGCGCTGCTCTGGAGTTTCACTAGATGTGTGGCCTAGAAGCGGCGTGTTTGCATCAACCTTTAGCCACTGCATTTATGTAATGGTGGATTTCATCCATAGCCAGACAATGCAAGAGTACAACAATGCAATGCACTTCTGGTGCTAGAGGTATCAAGGACCTTATATCGAATCCAGAAACATCTAGAAAAGAAGCGTCTCTAATTTGATACTGGGAGAGAGTACAGCAACATCGCTAATGTAGTAGTCCTGAGCTCAGTGAAGATGTTCTCACCTGTAACGACAGGTATGTCACAGTAGATTCACCACTAATAATGTGCTGCAGTAGCCGGGAAAACTCCTAGTTAGCGCTAGGCTCCTACGAGGAGTGACTCACTGGAGCAGCCCCCTTAAGTTTAAGGTTCTAGAAGGGACAAGGGGACTCATCCTGCGGCTCCAAGTGGAGATGACATGTTTCTTTGGTCAAGCAGAATGACGTGTGGAGACAGCAAGTGGACCACCGTGTGCACAGTGCATCTTTATTTTTACAGACATGAGCCAGAAGAACTTATTTGTACAGTCCAACACCTCAGCATGGTCACAGAGAGTACTTTGCCATGGAGGATTTTCTTAGCGGCTGTGATGCCCCTATTACTAGTATTAGCATTGCAGTGCACATTATGTCAAAGTCCTACTATTTTTAACCTGAGTGCTGCTCACTGCGACAGCTGATTTTCTTATTCTCAAACTCATTTTCCTGTCTCCTCCGTTCCCTCTCCACCTTCTCCTCTGTAGTGGGATACTGCAGGCCAGGAGCGGTTCCGCACCATCACCTCCAGCTACTACCGCGGAGCCCACGGCATCATTGTCGTCTATGATGTCACAGATCAGGTGGGTGATCACATGACGGACGCAAGGGAACTGGGGGGAGGGGCGGGGCTGGGCAGGGGGCTCATGGAAGTGGAATCCTCAGTGTTGCTTAGCAACAGACGGCCCTCTATGACTCAGCTCGTTCAGTGACGGGCAATGATGAGGAGAATGATGATGAAAAGGATGATGAAAAGGATGATGAAGAGGATAACGACTGCAAGGAATGTGGAGAACGCATTTATATAAATAATTTAGAGGCCTCTGATGGAAGATTCATTGGGTCATTATTTATGGGCCTCAGAACTGACTTGGGAGTCGGTGTGAATCTATCAGCACGGGGCGCAAACATGAGTCATCCTAACCAGAAACGCAGAAAGCAGGCAGAAGTTCAGCACAGTGGCTGGAAAGTTTTGGAGTGGAGTTGATGAAATGCGTCTTCCTGTCCATCCTTCCTTTTAGGAATCCTACAACAATGTGAAGCAGTGGCTCCAGGAAATCGACCGCTATGCCAGCGAAAACGTCAACAAGCTGCTGGTTGGGAACAAGTGTGACCTCACCACTAAGAAAGTAGTGGACTACACCACTGCCAAGGTAAGCCCCTCTGTGAAGCTGCCATGCCCCCCCAATGGATTTTCTTTGATATATTTATGCATACATGCTTTACTTTATGTATACATGTGACACTTTTGTAGAAGACTGCTGAAAATGATCTTTTCCAGTTGGCACCAAGCGGAGATGTAGTTTGAACTGGGTTAGAATTGGGTGCCTTGTAGAGTTTCCTGGGAGTTCAAATGAGTGCCTTTGTTTCCCCTCCTCACCCCCCTTTGCAGGAGTTTGCTGATTCTCTGGCCATCCCCTTCCTGGAGACCAGCGCCAAGAACGCCACCAATGTGGAGCAGGCCTTCATGACCATGGCGGCCGAGATCAAGAAGCGCATGGGGCCCGGCGCCACGGCCGGCGGCGACAAGCCCAACCTGAAGATCGAGAGCACGCCGGTGCGACAGTCTGGCGGCGGCTGCTGCTAAGTGCGCTCACACACGCCGAACGGACGGACGGGACGGACCTTCTCCCGGATCCCCCCACCCCACATCCACAGCCACCCCCCTCTCTCACACACACACACACACACACACAGACACACACACACTCACTCACTCAGCATCCAGCCAAAATCCCACCACCCAACATCGTCCCTCTCCTCCTCTCACTCTCCCACTCCCACTCCAAACAGTGACCCCAGGCCCAGCGTTCCTCAGCACCATCTCAGCTCACTCCCACCCAGCCTGACCCAGAGTAGCACCGTGTGCCAGGGACAGCTCCCTGGAGCCTACCAACAGCCACCACCCAGGTGCTGTGCTCCGACAGGAAGAGAGAGAGGGAGAGAAAGAGAGAGAAAGAGAGAGGGAGGGAGGGAGGGAGGGCGTAGGAGACGAGAGCAGTGCAGTGATGACGGGTGAGTGTGAACGCGGAAGAAAGAAGGGATAGACTGAGCGGGAGGTAGTGAGAGAAGGAGAAGGCAGATGGAGAGAAGCGGAGCGGTGTTTAGCGATGGCTCTCACGTGGGAGGTGTGAAGGAGAGGGTCAGGAGCAGTTAGGAGAGATAGGTATTGATCTGGAGACAGAGAGAGAAGGGACACACAGGGGAGATTAGGTCCTGGTCTCACTGTTCATATCTCTCTCTCTTATCTCCAACCAACACACACACGCACACACACACACACACACACACACACACACACACACACACACACATATATGCTCTCTTACTGAAGTTTGGTTTGTGGGAGTGGGTTTGAAGGTGTTTGAGAACTGTTTTTTTTGTTTGTTTTTGGTTTTGTTTTTCAGTCCCTCGTGTCAGTTGCTGGGTTTTCTCAAGGTTCAGTGTTTGTCTTCAGGCAACATGTCCTGCCCCCCTCCCCTCCCCTCCATGAACTGAATGGAAACACTCAAGAATGGGACACGCTTCGTCTCAATACCTACCGTTACTCTCATGACTCACACTCATCCCCTTCAAATCCATGGAGGAGACGGGTGCACTGCACCCTGGGATTATGGAGATCCTCTTTGGGGTGCGGGTGGGGTCTGTGTTTTGATTGGGACAGGGTGGGTGGGAGGGCGGGTGGTTCGTAAACTGTTTTTTTTGTTGTTGTTTTTTTTGGTTGTCTTACTACCGACAAATTTCAGAACAGTTTCAATCTTCACCTTAAAATAAGCGCTGAACTTATATCTGTAATACTTGTAATTATGTGTCCTTGAAGTAACACAGAAATGCACGCACACACACACAGACACACACACAGATACAGACACACACAGACACACACACACACACACACACACACACACACACACAGACACACACAGACAGAAAACATCCAGTGGTGTATTAGGGTGGGGTGGGAGGTGTAGTCAGTGCTTGGGTTTTGAATCAGAAGTGGTCTGACAAAGAAGACAAGAATTGGCAATATTTCTGTATTTTGCATCTGCATCTTAATAGTTGGACATTATTGTTATTATTATGATTGTGATTTTATGAAAACATTTTTGTTTTTGTTTTGTTTTCAGAATAGTTTGTTTTCTAATCATGAACGTTTCTACAGAGGCTTGTGGAGTAAGGTGGCGGGCAGGTGGCGGTGGTTGAGGACGTGAGGATGTGGAGGCCTACTGCTCTCTTTTCATGTTCCACTTTTATTATGTGTGCCTCTGATGCACGCACGCCCTGCTTTTCACACAGACGCCAGAGATGATTGACAGCAAGGGGTTTGTTTTTGTCTCTTTCTCTGTCTCTATTTTTGGGTTTCTTAATATGTTGTAGTTCCAGCTACTGTTCCTTCTTAGAACCCGCGTGGCCCCTCTGGCTTCCCCTTCTAAACAAAATGGCCGAGATCCGTAAAACTCCCCTTATTATCCCCAGAAAGGTTGCTGCTGCTTCCACACCTTTAAACCTGCATACCGCAGGGTTGCGTATTGCTGAGTACCCTAGTAGGTATGAGCAGTGTCTTGGCAGAGAGTGTGAACAGGTCTCCACAAGCACGTGGTCTCAATTTGACTAGAGCCTGAGAATGACCTTTGACACAACCTTGGACCCAACCGACCACTTAGCATCAAGGCTTACAATTGCTCATGCTTAAACCGCCCCACTCCCCAAACCCCTCGGTCTGGCTCGCCGTCAGTCTGAATCCTCATCATCTGCCTGCCTCCTTTTGATTGGATGGCCTTGAGCTCAGCTGAGTCAGAACGGAGGTCTTATGGCTGGCTAGCTGTCATTTGCCCCGCTGGGCTCTTTGACTTGATTTCTCTGCGTTGAATGTAAGGAAATGTTGGTGCTGCTTCCCTCCCCCATATTTTCTTTGCTCGTTCCTCTTTAAACCATGGGCTGGTACAACATTTCACACTTAAAAGAGGGTGCGGCATGCTTCAAACGGTGTCTGTTTTGTTAGACAAGCTGCCTTTCTGCAATGCTCCTTTAAGTCTCTTGGGTCATTCAGACGTTTGGTATAGTAAGACTGGACTAGTTAGACAGGTGTGTGTGTGTGTGTGTGCGTGTGTATGTGCGGTGTGTGTTAAGTGTGATGTACTGTACTGTTTGTCGGAGGTTGGGACTGACTGGTCTAAGTAATGCGAGACCGGATATGACCTCCCAGAGCTCCCTCACATTGCCCATGCAGTCACGGCTCATTGAGTCAGGTAGTCCTCCCTTCTCTCCCCTCCACACACACACACACGCTCACATGCACACACACACACACCCAACTTCAACCCATCAACTACCAGCCCTCACTAGAAGTATCTCTCGCCCTAGTTTCTGCTCCTCATCCACATCCAGCAGTCTGTGAGCCTGGGCCCTCTGCTGCCCCTTGAGGAAAGGGGGAAGGGGGGCGACTGGAAGAGTTTTCAAAAGAGAGATGGAGTCTTTGCCTGCCAGACGGGTGTATGAAAAATCCGCTGCCTTGTCGCTCTGCAACTCGTGAGAGTTGGCGTCTGTTTTTTACTTTGAGCCTCTCCCCTTCTTGCACTCAAGAGTTGCCAGAGCTTCTAGAATGCACCACAGACGACTTTGGAAGTCCCTGTTTTCAACAACAACAGTTTTCTCCATCCCGGGAGTTCTCGAGTGTGAACAGTTCTGTGTTCACTTGTGGGTGGAGCCCTATTATCGTTTAGTGACAACCATAAAATCTTCCAGCACACCATGGCCATGTTCTTCTGGAGTAGAGGCGGCTGGAGTGTTCCGTTGGCGCCTCGGCGCACAGAACCCAGCCATAGAACACGTGAAGTATCACTGTAACCGGCGTCTGGACGTGGACTCCCGCGCCGATATGTGTATGTGTAGCCTGTTGTGGATCATGTATTAACCTGCTAACCTCGGTTTAGAGTAGCTATTCACTTCTAACACTAGCATCAATTCACAAGTCACCCATCGATCATGCCTTTTTGTTTTGTTTTGATTTTGTCGGTTCAGCTCCAGATGATTCATAGTTTGCTCCCCCGGACGTGTTTTCTCTTGAAGTGATCTCCACGGTCATTGTATGGAGGGAACAGTAGCAGGGTGGTGAGGGGGTGGAACCAGGGTTCTATATTGTGTGACTACATTCCTGCTCTTTAATAATAAAATCAAAACAACCAAAAGACAAAGACCTCTACCAATTAATCTTGATCTCTACTGGAGTTTCTGAGAAGTGGGGGGAGAAAAAGTACACCTTGTCTTGCAATTATTATTATTATTATATTCTTTTTTGGATCTCGCACTTAACTCGCTGTAAAAAAGCCACAAACAGCCACCTTCCGAAGACCAACCCCTTCTAGAGGTGCATTGTGGGAGTTGGAATCATGAACTGTAGCTGCAGTTTGGATGCCTTGTGGCCAATTTGATTAATTTTTTTTTTTAGTTATTTTTTCTTTTCCTAAATTCTTTTGAAATATACTGTGGTAATACCTTTGTCTGGTCCATAGAAGAGGAACAGGGTTGTAGAACTTGTAGGCTAATAGAGGAAAGTGAAGGAATGGGCGGGGTTGGGATATGGGAGGGGGGGTCACCTGTGAGAAATAGAGTCCGCTTTGGAGGGTGGGGGTGTGGGGGGGTTGTTGCTTTTGAATGTGAAGGTAAATGATGGAGCCTCGCTAAAAATTCATTTTTTTTACTTCACAAAAGGGGCTTTTCTCTTTGTTGTTTGCACACTCTTTTCTTTTGCTTCTGTCTTTCTTTGTTACACTTCTTTTCTTTCTCCTCTTGAGCAAGGTTTAAAGGAATATGCGCTTTCTTCAAACAAAACAAAAAAATGTGCTGAGCACCGAACTGGTCCCTTCCCTCTCCTCCTCCTCCTCTCCTCCCCTCCCCCCTGTGTTCCCTTGCTCTCTCTTTCTCTCCCTCTGCTTGTTTACCCACCTTACGGTGCTGTCATAGCTCAGTTTAATCATGTTTTTTCTGTACATACTATAAATATATATATAATAAAACAAATAAAAATGATCATTGCCTGTGTTGTTCCTTTGTGTGTATATACACACCTTTTGGTGCCTCCTCAGCCCTGTGTGTGTGTGTGTGTGTTTTTTTGTGTATACGCATTCTCCAGCCTGTACTATTTCATCTGCCCTTGTGTGTATATGTGTGTGTTTGAGATGGCATTGATGAGTCAGTGGTGCTGGTCATCACTCTTGTGTGCATGGTTACTCCGGTCTGATGCCTGCAGAATGATCCAGCACAGAAGAAGCCCACCCCCTGCTCCCTCGCCTCAGCACTGATCCCTGATCAGTGAGTAGGTCTGTGTGCTTCTCCTGTTTGGCAGAACTGTACCACGCACATGTGCTTCTCACCAACATGCAGGTTTATGCAATATGTGCCTTCTCATCTTGGTACAGTATAGTCTATGGAGGTGTAGTGTAGTGTAGTGCAGAGTAGTCCAGCCTCATCTCAGTGTAGTTGATGCATACTGTGCATGCATGTGTGTAGAGATAGCTGTAGCACACCTGTGTGTATTTGTTTTTGCCTGTATTGTGTATAGGTGAATGGATGTCTGAGCCTTATGAAGAATTATCTGTGTAGCATTGCCTGTGTGTGTGTGTGTGAGAGAAAGTTGTAGTTATCACATGTGGATGGATGTGTGACTGTATAGCTGTGGTGTGTACATTTGCCTGTGTGAGTGTGCGTGTGTGTGAGAGCAGTAGTTGCGTTGCATAGTGGCTGAAAAGGCACAAATGACCTTGAGTTATTTTTAGCCCAGCAGAGGAGCTGCAGACTAGTTTCGACTCTAGCAGACGATCCCCTGGGCAGGGAAATCTGTGTGTGTGTGTGTGTGTATGGGAGAGAAAGAGCCAGAAAAAAAATTACGCACGTATGTATATATACTGCGTGTGTGTGTGTGTGTGTGTGTGTGTGTGAATGTGATTGCAGGCACGTGGGTCAGAGATACGCGTGTGTAAACGTCAGAGGACACCCTCTCCTCCTGGGAATTAGACGAACCTTCTGCTGCCCTTGTGTCACATTTTGCGGGAGTGCCTTGGTTTTACCAGCGGCCCTTAATGAAGAAGAGTCCTGTGGTGAATTGAAGCTGAATCCACGGCGTTTCTGGGAGCTCCACGGCCACGCTGAGATAGAGGCAACTGCTGCAGCCCTTGAGGGAGACTATGAAGGGTCACCTTGTTTCTGTAGTATGTTGAAAAATAAATGAGTTCTGTGTTTTAACACATCCTCTTTGTCTGCCTCTGACTCATTGTCTAAGGACTCACCTAACCCTGTCCGTTAAAGTGATATATCTCACATAATGTGTGTGTGTGTGTGTGTATATACAGTATTATGAATAATAATAATAATATTGTTATTAATAATAAAAACATTAAATGCATCTTATCTAAGTGTGAATTTGCACATTTCAGTATAATGGAATGTGTTTGGACCAGCTACCTCTTGCAGAAGCTCTTGGAAATAGACCGCTGACTGGTGTACAATCCTCCTAATAAAGTTGCAGAGATTATGCTAAATACTTCTATGTATTGCATAATTCATGCAAGGAATACATTCATGAAGTGGCAACAGAGCGCTAGGTGTAGCAGGCCCAAAGGGAGGATATCATCTCCATTAGCCAGACACTGATACCTCATGGAGATGGGACACACTCCACACTCCACACACCAAACAGCAACTAAACTCCCACGTTTACCATTTGACCACTTTATTTACAGATTTCCCCTCTCAAAACACCGCTCTGCTCGCCCTGTTCCTCCATCGCTTCTGACTACCGTGTCCATGCCCATGAGACGGTCTCCATTGTCCATCGCTCCGAGCCTGTCCATCTCCGAGTCCTTGTCGTCCGTCACTGCATGTTCTGAGATGCCCCTGGCACCGCGGCCCCTGCCCTGGGCACGTCCAGTATGGCACTGAGGGGGCTGCAGGGGGGGCGGTGAGAAAGCGCGGTGGGTTCAGAGGGCGGGTGGGGACGGGTGGAGGGTGGTGGTGTGTGTGGGGGCGGATTGGGTGGGGGTGGAGGGGGGTATTGGGAGGGGGACGTGGGTGGGACGGTTGGTCGGTGGGTTGCCCTTCAGTCGACAGGCCCCTGAAAGATGAGCCGGACGTGGCCGTGCTCGCCGGTCAGCCAGGTGCCGCAGAAGGGGCATGCGGCGTGGAAGGCGTGCGTGCCGTGGGGCAGCGGGATCTGGCTCCAGCCCGCCGCCGTCTTCTCCGAGCACACGTGGCCGCACGGGCAGAAGGCGTGCGTGGGCGGCCCGGCGTCCAGGTACAGCCCGCCCTCGCAGCCCATCCACAGCGGCACGTACGGGCCCACGCGCCGGCACATGGGGCACTCGCGCTCGCCCGTCCCCACCGGCGCCGTGCCCGCTCCCCCGACCGCCCCGCCGCCCCCGCCGCCCATCCCCCCCATCCCGCCTCCTCCTCCGTGCCCGCCCCCGCCGTGGAACCCTCCCCCTCCCCCCGCGGACGAGGCGCCCTTCTCCTTGCGGAAGCCCCAGTTGTGGTAGCCGTGCACGTGGCCGCAGTTCATGTAGACCCAGGGCTGCTTCTTGTCCACGGTGGCGCGCTGGGCCAGGGCCAGGCTGGGGAAGGCCAGCGTGTTGAAGCCCACGGGGCACTGGGGCCGCGCCGCGTTCAGCTCCTGCCGCAGCGACTCCAGCTGCTTGAGCGTGGGCGTGTGGCGCAGGCCCGCCGGGGTCCGCCACAGCAGCGTGGCGCCGCACAGGTCGATCAGCGAGCCGTCCTGCAGCGTGTTGGACTCGTTCTCCACCTGCACGCACACACACACACACACACACACACACACACACACAAGGAGCACAGAGAGCTCTACTCACATGGACTGGAACACTCACATCAATAGGGCCCTTTACTGCTATCCATTCAGCACAGGCCCTTACCCAACGCTATTTAATAATCAAATCAATAACAAAAAAAAAGGCCAGAATATACAGCATAAATCCTAATGAACTTCAATGACGCGTCCTTATTAGGCCACTAGCCACCAATGTATCTTAATGGTCTCCATCAATAACTTGTAATAACCTACAAAGAAATAGCACACTACGCTAAACCCCCCCAAATGAATTAAATTATTAACATAATATCATGACAACGATACAGAACTACATAATACCATTTTTTGTACCATTCAACACTTTTGTACGTTCTTGTTTAGTTAAATAATTGAAGTACGGTGCATTATATTAACATCAAATACAGTATTTATGGATTGACCCCATTGCCATGAGGCCAGTTTACAATGCATTCCATTCACTGTGTGAGTGGCCATCCTGGTGCATTATTAGTATCTCTTGTCTATTCCGTATCAGTGGCTGGACACCAGTGTGTTCTGCAGGAGGTTGTTTACTCTGTGCGTGCACTTCAGAGGAATGTAACCTTGACAGGATTAGAAACGAGATGCCTTCATGTCTGACACAGCTGAAGCACTATGCTGACACACTCATGTCTGAATACATGGACACACTCACCTGACCTACATTGCTATGCAATGTTAAATGGAATGGAACGGGAATTTTCATTCCAAGCTCCAGGGATTCATGTTTTCTTGTTTATTAAACGCATGATGTATATTTTACGTATTCATAACATAGAGAAAAAAGCTGCCAGTGAACAACTGAGTATTCTGTTCTGTTCTGATGAAGTATGGGCTGAAGTACCTTTAGTCCTTTAGTGTACTTTTTCCCACAGCCACTGGGTAGTGCTCTAATCTTCTGCTGGTGACATGTTGCACTACACTAAGTCTTGTTCAGAATCTCTACTCAAGCGTGAAAGTGCTCTGAACTGACATGACTTGATAGTAGGCACCGGAGGAGGCCGTCCGACTGACCTTGTGAGAGGCCGTAGTAGCCGTTTTGTTTTTGTGTGTGTGTGTGTGTGTGTGTGTGTGAAAGCACTCCCTTCATCCCTCCTGCTGGCTGCCATTTCATCAGATAATCAAATATGATTTCTCCTTATCGTACTCCAGCACTCTCTGTACCCTCTATCTCTCTCTGTCTCTTGCTCTCTCTCACACTCTCTCCCTCTCTCTTTCTCTCTCTCTCCATCTCCGCTCTCTCTCTCTCTCTCTCTCCCTCTCTCTCTCTCTCTCTCTCTCTCTCTCTCTCTCTCTGTGTCTCTCACCAGCTTTCCCCGCTGCTGAGCGGAGCGTGTCTCTCGGAGGGCGAAGACGTTCCCGCACACGGAGATCTCCCGCCACACGCCGGGCGCTGGCTCGGACACGAACTCGCCAGCCGGGTGCATCACCAGGACTCCGTTGGTCGTCAGGCCGTCCATCAGGCCGTCAGACGTTCGCCATTTGGCAGCTCTCTCCTGGGGGCGGACACACACACACACACACACACACACACACACACACAAATTAAAAAAATATACACACAAGAGTCTGGATATATGAAGAGGACACAGGCAGCTTTGGACGACTGAATCCAGGAACCAAGCGTGAGTGGCACCACCAAGGTTTTAACATATGTTCAATCAAGGTTTAACTATTAATCATTTGCACCAAATGTTCAACCTATTAATCAGGTTTACATTTAAACCATCCTTTTAATGTTGGTTTTATGTTTTCACATAAACCTGGATTGGATTTATTCCCGACTGCTTCACAAGTTCAACATCTCATTTCAGTTCTGGATTCATTTTACATTTCCATGTGAGGTCATTTCCAAGTTTCCAAGCTGAAGTAAAGAAAGCTAAAGCGTTACTCAAAGTAAAGTAAGTAAGCATCTAATCTATTGAGTTTATGATGATGAAGATGACGGAGAGTGTTGAGTTTTATAATGATGAAGATGGAGAGTGTTGAGTTGTATTATGATGATGATGGAAAGTGTTGAGTTTTATGATGATGATGAAGAGGAGTGTTGAGTTTTATGATGATGAAGATGGAGAGTGTTGAGTTGTATTATGATGATGATGGAAAGTGTTGAGTTTTATGATGATGATGAAGAGGAGTGTTGAGTTTTATGATGATGAAGATGGAGAGCTGCAGAGACTGCAGGAGAGATGATTGACAGTTTACAATTGACAATTGCCAGACATGGAATGTTGCAGTTTCGAGGTTTCCACCGTTCACTCAAGAGCAGGTCAAGGTTTAACTTAACACAACACAACACAACACAACTCAAATCCAGATGAGACATATAAAGCACTCCTTAGGCCTAAACTAAGATCAGTGCAACCCTTGTAGGTGTAGCCCACACAACACGTGAAGATGACTGCTCAGTGTAGGTGCAAAACAAGCCTGAAAGAACCTTGAAGGTGCTTGCACACGACCACAACAAACACAAACCCAACCGCAACATTCTAAAGGCCAATTCACATCAAAGACCAAAACATTGCAGAGATGAGTTGCAGTGGAGTGAGTTGTTGCAAGCTGTTTCAAAAGATCTGTCATATCAAATCACAGTTGCATGGTTTTAAAACACTTCAACACCTCACAGCGTTTGTGATGTGTTGTCACTGCAAGTCCAGAATTTTGTCCAAAGGAGGCAGTGAAATACTTATGAACTCTTGAAGAACACCACTTGTGTAGACACTTCATGCTAGTAATTGGTGGTTGGCTTATCAGCTAGAAGGTTGTTGTTGGTGTTATTTTGAGTTGCTGAACTGGTGTGACCCCAAGCCCCAACAAAGCTTAAAAAAAAAAAAAAAGCTAGTTGCTGGTTTAGAGAACGTTGCAGCTTGTCTCGTCATGAGACTTTCATGTGAATTGGCCTTAAAGAATGTTCAGAAAAACAACGTCTGGCTCCACTCTGCCCAGACAGTAATAATTGAAAATAATGACTTGAGAACTATAATGTCAAACTCCAACTGCACCACCCAACAAACACCAGCAATTCCAGATCGATGGTGCACACTGACCCAACTGTTGGGGTTTGTTGCCGTTTGCTGAGAAGTGTGCAAGCACCATAAGGCTGAGATGCAGCTGAGGTAAAGTGAGGTGAACTGTTGAAAAAGAAAGTAAAACAATGATGCTATCAAGAGGCTTGAAGAGAGAACTGATGCTTGAATCTCTGAGACCTGAAATTACCTGAAGTTACCTCAAAACACACACGCACGCACTCACGCACGCACGCACGCACGCACACACACACACACACACACACACACACACACAGAGAGAGAGAGAGAGACAGACACAGACACAGTCACAGACACAGACACAGACACAGACACACACAAACACACACACACACACACACACACACACACACACACACACACACACACACACAGACAGACAAATTGTGGATATATTGAAGACTACAGCAATCCCGCACAAATCCTTGATTGTTAGACCACAAC
This sequence comes from Sardina pilchardus, assembly GCF_963854185.1. NCBI lineage: Eukaryota > Metazoa > Chordata > Actinopteri > Clupeiformes > Clupeidae > Sardina > Sardina pilchardus. Next base: position 2,066,106 of record NC_085009.1, read on the forward strand.
AGAAATGTAGCTGTCAAATGTATTTCTCACTCAGGGAGAAAGTGCTGAGCCCGCAGGGTGAAACGTCACCTTCCCCAGTGCTGACTGCTAATGCAAACTCATACAATCAGTCTGTCAGTGGGAACACGCTCGACACACCTGAGAGCCCACTTCCTGTTCAATACCACTAATAGTAATATCAGTGCACACTCGTCCTTTTTCTCCATGCATTCTGTCTCTCTCCTATATAGTCAGGGGGCCAATTCTGAAAAGGGCTTCCGTTAAGACTTTTGCGGACATGTTTTGGTACAAGCGGTCAACCTATTTTTTTAGTTAGAAGACACCCATAGGTACGATATTATGGTGGTTGTCAAGCAAAAAATTTTTTTTTTTTACTTGTGCAAGCAATTTCAGGCCATTTTTTTGGTTTCCTGCTCAACATGACATGCCAACGATAAATGTTGAATATCTCCACAACCACAAGGACCATATAGATAAAAATGCTATGGAATGAAAGCTAACACTCGTGGGATGTCTGCTGAAGTGTCAGAATTAACCTTTATTGTACAGTATAAGAGACAACAGACCTAGAACATGAAAAAAACAATCTCCGCCTAAAGAGAACCAGTTTTCAAAGTGAATATCAGATTGGAAACATAACATAGCATTCCAAAACCTCTATCAATCAGTACCCCTATCTATGGGAATGAGTCAAGCCAAGTTTAAAGCTTGTAGGGAGAGACAGTGCACTGCTGCACATGTTGTAATACTTTAATGTTATGGCGAAAATGTAGAACTGATGGTGGTCTATGGTGCTATTTGACTTCATTAATGTACCAGGTTGTGACAAATTATGTTTAATGGACATATCACTATATTCATCAATTCTACCCAAACATAACTGCTCTCTCAGTTCTTTAGGATTAGAGGTTAGTAACTAGTTAGTAGTAATAACTTTGTAATAGTCGTATGGCAAAGGTATTTTTCCCCATCCAAGCAGTGGTGCTCGGGTATAGGCAGCCAACAGAAGAAGGGACATGAAGGATGGCATGCTTTCCCCCCAGCTTTTAACCACAGAGGTCAGGTGCTTGGAGCTTGGTGAGAACAGGTCAGGTGCTTGGAGCTGACAATATGTGGATGTGAGGAAAGTGCAAGTCAGTGCAGTACCAGGCAGTGTCGATGTCCCTGACCAGGACTCAGACTGAGCACATGGACATGGTCCCTGGGCTTCTGTTGGCTGCCTACCTGAGCACCACTGCTTGGCTGCACTGTAAAACCCGGGAAGTTAACTTAAGTGTAAATAAGTCATTCAGCTGAGTTATTTCTATGTGTGTAGTTTGTGTTGGGATAACTTTAAGGAGTCAAGTAAACTACTGTATACTCATTTTATTCACCTAATTTCAACTTGAGTCAAATACAGTCATGGCTGAAAGTCCCATGTTAAAGTTGACTAAAAAGAGGAATATAAAATCATCTTTTGGAAATTGATCTTAATGCCTTAAGTAATAAAAGTAGAAAATATCCAACCTTTAAGGACACCAACTTTCTATGTGAATGAATAATGTATCATAAACAAATAAATGTATTGGCACCCCTATGTAACCCTATGGGAATTTAACACAAAGGGTTAACATAGGGGCAGGCAGATTTTTAAAGGCCACTTATTTCATGGATCCAGGATACTATGCATCCTGATGAAGTTCCCTTGACCTTTGGAACTAAAATAGCCCCACATCATCACACACCCTTCACCATAACTAGAGATTGGCATGGTGTTTTGTTCAGTTGGCCTATCAGCTGGTTTGATTTGCATTGAGCTCAATGAGCATCAAACAGGCTAATAGGCTAACTGAACAAAACTGAACAAAACACCATGCCAATCTCTAGGTATGGTGAAGGGTGTGTGATGATGTGGGGCAATTTTAGTTCTAAAGACCAATGAAACTTTATCAGGATGCATAGTATCCTGGATCCATGAAATAAGTGGCCTTTAAAAATAAAAATCTGCCTGCCTCTATCGAAGTTGAGAACATAGGGTTAACATAGGGGTGCCAATACGTATGACCCCAGTCTTTTAAGGAAGAACATTTATTTATTCATGATACAATACTCATTGCATGGGGTGCCAACACTTTCAGCCATGACTGTATATGCCACTCATTTCAATTAAGTATAATCATGGCAAGAAGTATATTCACAATAAGAAATGGCACACATTACATTTCCCAGAATGTCACTGTCCATAGTATTCTTAACACATTATCACATATTAATCTTGACTGAAATTGAATCTTGAATGCAATAGTTAAACTATATTTACGGCTATACTATAGCTGTTATGTTATTGTGTTATTTACATTGACACCACACACCATCAAGCAGATGACTATCCACAACAGACTTGGCCTGTGGGCTGATTTTAAAATCTTAGATCATGTGTAATGCTTCTGACAGACGTAATGATAATCTGAAGATACAGTATATCATGATGGCCAGTACTGCCATGGTGATAAATATTATGTTTCACAATTACCCTCATTCTGCAGTAATCCTATTCATTTAATAGAAATGTAAACCTATACAAAAATCCTGAAATCTTTACTCCTGAAGCTCATATCCTGTCCATAAGAGGGGTAATATAGTTACTCAATGTAAACATGCATAATGTGTCTGTATCTCCCCAAGAGACAATACAGACAGACAATAGGCTCAATCACACCATTGGGATACTCAACTTTGTGACACTTTCAAGTGACTATAGGTCAAAGTCAAATTGGGAAACGCAATCAACTTTGCATTAGGCCAAGAAAAAAGTGAACTTCATAATGTTCTTTATATTTTGAGAATGGGCTTCTCCTTAATGGTATATCTGACCATATTCTGAAAATCATCAACACAATATTTTTGCCCATCACCTGGTAAACAGTAAGAAGCCACAATTAACAGCTAAGAGAACAAATACTTATTAGAAAATCAAAGAAGCATTTACCCATAATCCATAGAAAATGATAGCTCACACATTGAGTACATTGCATTTTTTCATGTGTAGGCCTACATACTTGTCATGATAATTCACTCAAGTTGTTATTAGGTGAATAAAATTAGTGTAGTTTACTTGACTCCTTTAAGTTATCCCAAGACAAAATGCAATACATACTGTGCAATATACTAATAACTCCAGTTGAATGACTTATTTACACTCAAATTAAATGAGTTGCCAAACTCAAATGTCAAGGCATCCGGTTTACTCAAATAATTTCAGATAAGTAAGCTTCCCAGGCTTTACAGTACTCAAATAATTTGAGTTCAGTTAACTTCCCGGGTTTTACAGGGGAAAGACATACCTTTGCCATATGACTATAACAAAGTTGTTATTGCTAACTAGCTACTATCCCCTAACCCTAAAGAAGTGAGAGAGCAGTTATGTTTGGATTGAATGAATAACTATAGTTATATGTCCATTAAATATAATTTGTGTCACAACCTGGTATATTAATGAAGTTAAATAGCACTATACACCACCATCTACAGTTCTACATTTTCACTGTAACATTTAAATATTATAACTTGTGCAGCATTGCATGTCTCTCCCTACAAGCTTTTAACTTCGTCTTCACAACCACCCTGATATCTTACCTATTTGTGTCTTCTAACAAAAAACAAAAATAGGGTGACACTGACAGCTTGAACCAAAACATGTCTGCAAAAGTCTTAACGGAAGCCCTTTTCAGAATTGGCCACCTGGCACACCAGTGGCCCTTGTGGTGTGATACTCTTGTGGTATTCATTGATCATTATTTTTTAATGATCATACTTGCACACAAGTTGGATTATATTGCACATTTGCCCAAGATTACAGTAGGTAACATGGAAGAAAAAGGAAGCACTTTGGGGGAAAAATCCGCTTTTTCCATTTTTAAGAATATAGTGTTAAAATGGACAAAATAACATTTTCTAAGCTGACAACCTGTCTAGAACTCATGTTGAGGGGTTAAATATCAATACTGGATAGGTTGTATGCTTGTACCAAAAAGTGTCCGACAAAGTTTTAATATCAGTTTTGGCCCCCTGACTAATACCTCTCTCTCTCTCTCTCTTTCTCCCTCCATTCTACCTGTTTCTCCACACCGGTAATTGTAATGTCACTCTCTCCTCATCTGTACATTCTCTTCGTTTTCAATGCTAGCGTCAGTGACATCATTGCATTAACATATTTTTTTCCCCTCTCTTTCAGCCTGTATCCCTTCTCTTGAAAAAGCTCTCTCTCTCTCTCTCTCTCTCTATCCCTTCTCTCTGCCCTCCCTCTCTCTTCATCCCTCTCTCTCTCCCTCCACCCCCCTCCTCTGCCTCCTCAGTATGATGACAGTGATCCACGCAGGCAGTGTGTGCCGGCTGCCAAGGACAGTGGCGCGCGCCAGCCTCCCAGTGCCACGCCGGGGTAGCTCAGTTCAGACTCCAGTGACAGCTCTTAAACCCATTATGTGCCTCTACGCCTCGCCTCGCCCGCTCCGCAACCCCCCCCCCCCCCCTCTCCACCCCTCTCCCCAGCGCGGCACACTCTACTGTACAGAGATGTTTCTCTCACAGCGGAAGCCTCCGCGCTGTCAATTTCAAGCGTGTCACGCGCGCCGTGGTGTGCCCTTGATAGAGTCCCTGGTTGCTGTTACACAGAGGCCTTTGACGTCATTGTTGAAGCAAAAGTTTTATTTATTTACAACGGCGCTTCCATTAGCATTGTAAAAATAGGCTGGCAGCTTGATAGTTCATGCCTCTCACCACAAAAAGGTCGAATTTTACATTGTGTTGATGTTTTGACTTTCAAACAAGGCCATAGCTAAACATTAAGTCAGAATACTCCTTTCACTATTCCTTTCAATGCTTCCTTTCATAACCAAAGGTGAATGGATTTAAAGCAATTCATGAAAAATATTCCTCATATTTGGAGAGTTTATGATAAAATAATTCAGCTTAACCAAGCGTGCTAGCTAAATTGCTTATGATGCACAGCCACAATCCAATAACACAGTCCCTTGCCAAGATGTCACGGAGATGAACCCACTTGAATTGCTTCATTTAATTAAAACAACATATCACAGAAAATCATCAGTTTATCTTTACAATGATAAATGATACATCCTGCTTGTTTTGCTATTCATTACAAACAAGACACCCCATGCAAATGAACCCTAAAGCAGCAAAGAGAGTGTTTGGCTTTCAGCGCTCAACCCTACTGCAGGGACGAGCAGACAGACAGGCCGGTAGCAGGAGCAGCTGTCTCTCCCTCTCCTGTCTGTCTCTCTCCTCCGCCTCCTCCGTCTGTGGCGACTGGTGAATTCCCTCCATCCTGGGGCTCCCCTTCTCTAATGCATGGATGATCAGCAAGCAGAGCCAGCTGTCTCTCTCTCTCTCTCTCTCTCTCTCTCTCTCTCTCTCTCTCTCCCCTCTCTCTCCTCTCCTCTCTCTCTCTCTCCTCTCCCCCTCTCTCTCTCTCTCTCCCTCCCTCTCTCTCTCCTCCTCCTCCTGTCGTGACTGGTGAACTCCCTCCATCCTAGGGTGACTGTGCCAGGT